>NW_015112806.1:434348-461864 GCF_001443285.1 Poecilia latipinna | reverse complement strand
TCTGACTCCACATGTCCGGAATGAGCCCAAACGGCCGCACCCCCGAATCCGGAGAAACCCTCTGCACAACCCGGACCCTTCCAAAACTAATACAAGAGCTCCCCCAAGTGTGTCTGGGACGACATTGCACATCCGCCAGAATGGCTGAAACTGATCCCCCGTTCGCCATTCATGTGCCGCCCCGTGTCCAACATGGACGTCATAGACCCTAAGCAGCACCGAGCGCCATGGCGTGGCATTTTCAATTTTATACCTCAGACATATGGGTGCCCTGCCTCTAACCCTAGTTATAGGTTTTGGAAAGAAAATTCAATGATGTAATGTAATGCACAATTCCAAGAGCCTGTCCTAAATGCTTGTATTCAATCCAAGTCTACACCAAAAATACTCAGAAAATCTGTGTTAAGTCTTAATGTGACCAGAAAAAACAAAAAATGCAAGAAATAATGCTTTCAATACACTGTGTCTGGAAATTGTCACATAGCTTCATCATGGCTATATGCTGTACCTATACACACAGAATTAAGTAAACAGTTTCACAATCTGTAATGTTTGCCAGTATAAAGTAAGCCTCCCCTGTTAAAAAGGAAAAACCATTATTTAATACCATGATTAAGCAATGATTTTTAAATACTAACCAAATAAATCTAACTGGTTTTTGTAACAATGTATTTATATCATCATAATCTGGTCATAAGACACTGCTACCACAAGCTGACAGTAAGTCACAAAGTTGTTTCCCAACCACAATATTTGTTTTTAAAGAACAAAGAAACTCCAACCTCATGGCATATTGGAGAAAATACTGATTACACCATGTACTAAAAACGTTTAACCACAATTCAATCTCTAGAGACTCACACGGAGAGAGAAAACAGCAGTTAGACGGTTTATTGGACCGAGAATTTGGCGCTCGGACACTGGAAGAAGACATGCAAGCTGAGAATCGCTGCGAGCTTGGATGATCGACTCAGGGCAAAGCTCAGGGTAGTCTTCCCCCGGGGCGCAGACACTGGTAGTGGAGCACAGCTTAGAGAGGAAGGAGCCTGCAGGGAGCCTGGAAGATGCCTGGCAGGATGAGGGTGGAGACGGGGAGGAGGTGGGTCGACACACGGGTGCAGCTGGTGAATCCGTAATTGATTGGCCTTTTGAAGGAGCTCTTGCAAGTTCATTGGCTGGAGCAGAGCGATGGTCTGGTACTGGTTGGCTGAGGCGTGGTAATCGATGATGCTGGAAGGCTGAAGAGAGTCTCCCAGGTTGAATTTACGCCTAGGCTTCATTACTTCACTACTCCACAGTACTTATTCACACTACAAAAAAATTTGTAGTACTAATAACTTTACTTATTTTATTTGACCCAGTTGCCATATAGTCAATAACTTATTGATCAAGATTTTGTACCTAGAGACACTTGGATGATCCAAATTCAGATAAGTTAGTATATATGAAGATGTTTATTTTATGCTGTGTATATTGGATTTTTTAAATTGCTAAAACAGAGTTTTATGGACAGTTTTTTTTTTTTTTTTTTTCTGGGGGATCCCAATATATCTCTAGCCCCGAAAAGACAGTAAAGTCTCCCGTCAGTTGGACGGCTCTGGACCAAAAACTATCCATTCTGTCCATTCTGTCAAGTTGAGTAGATGTGGCCGTTTTCTACATAAACAAACACACCCACAAAATTATGGTAATTATGCAATAGTTTTGCATGCTGAGAGGGGCGAAAAGCTCACCAGGTGACTAGCGACAAGACAAAAATGAAGTGCAACTGCGATAATGGGAATCGATTCTGGCAGTTTGGCCCTCACCGTGCAGCGCTCACAAGGAAAGCGACCAGAAGGCTTCTGATTAAAGGCCTTCACCACAGTAACGGACTTCTTTCAGTGCAGAAGACCAGTGGCTCTACTCAGAGATCCTCATCTTACCTCTATTGCCCGGGAAGGCCACCATTAAAACAAAGCTAATTTCACTTTCATCAAACTTCTTCTATGTCATGATATACTGAATTGACTCTGGCCTTTTTCAGGTAAACAAATAATCTCTTACAAAGGTAAATAAGGATATAAAGAATATGTTAAACAGAATACTATTTTTATACCAGTCTCTTCATCTTTCAAGGAGGAGGCCCTAAAGAAATGGATTATGATTATAAACCATACCAAGATTTGTATCTACCTTTTAAATGCTACTGTAACGCTACAAATTTTCTAATTTGCATGCTAATGACCTAATTCTCACGATTTACATGTGCTGTATTGAAACTAAGCACATACTTTAAGATGTGTTTTCTCCCAAAACACATAAAAAACTAATTCTAAAGACATTCACGCAGTATGGATTTCATGTTTTATTTTCTTGAAGTTTGCAGCACAAGCCTTGGGTAAATACTGAACTCTATGACTTGTAATAAAGAAATGGGGTAACACAGTCCTTCATAATTTAGTTGATCCAAGTGAAACCTTGGAAGCTCACTCATGTGAGCCAAACTGGAACTAAACCAGTGAAATAATAACAGAATGCTGCCAAAATCTCTGATAATATCCCTGATTAAGGAATTTGAAAAAAATATATAAACATATTCTGTATAAATTTTCAAATAAGGCAAAATATCAATGCATGTTTGCCAGTTGTTTGATCAAAGCTAAAATGAAGAATGACTGTTATATTCCCGGCGTTATCCATCAAGGTTTCCCAGACATTTTTGTGTATGTCTCTGTGTACTTTCTAAATTTTGTTTTTGCATAACTTTGGCTGTGTTTATGCAAATCACCTGAAATTTAGCCAGACTGTGTGTTTTGGGTTGCTTTCCGTAAGTCTTAAATGGGCCTTTTAGATTAAACAATTTGTGTTCAGTGTGCTTTTGTGCTGTAAAAATGCATCTTTTAGTCCACCACAATTGCAATTTGATTTGCCATTTACTTCAATTGTGTTATAACCCTTCAGGATTTCATGTCTTTTTTTATTTCCACTTGGTGAAGACTCAAACCTACCAATATATATTTACTGAAAGAACATCTACCTTTTCACGACTTTGCACAAGACGAAAACCTGAATCATACAAGTGTCATTTTTGACACTTTATTGATATTCTCTTCTCCAAAAAGCTATGTACACAATTTACATATATGGAATGGGAAAATGTATGCATATTGGTCATGCATGCTGAGGTTTTAAGTTAGTATAAGATTCATTTAAAAAAAAAGTTATTATTAAATAATGTATGGATGGCAACCAAAAGGACACAGAACAGCATTTTTTGTGTACAAAGGACACATATAAGATCACAAAAACAAACAGACCCCCAGACTGGTTATTAATTATCTTTTCCTTCAAATAAGACATCCTTCTATATATTTCAGTCTATATATTTAAAATTTATCTAATTTTAAAATCTAACTGTATTTCATAGCCAGCACATCCCATTTGTGCTTAGACCATTCAAGTGAGAAGAATTAATTGGAATTTTTCACTAAAGTCAGAAGTCAATTCAACAACTTTTTAACAGATTTACAAATTCAATATGGCTTCCACATATAAAACTTAGCGACAGCTCTTGTAATAAGCAGATTAGACTGTTTTATCAGCTTATACTGCGAAATGGAGCAGTTCAAGAGTTCAAATTATCTTTCTAATTTATTACTGAAACATGGTCACGTTTGATGTGCTGATTGATTTCTGAGATCCAAATTCTGAGGTGTGAAGTTGAATCTGGAATGCAGCAGAGCACTGCTCCAAAAAATTCTGTAACATCACGTAAATTCCTCTATATAATCCACTGAATGGTTTTCATTTGTTAACCAGTTTCCCCCACAGCACAGTTAAGTGGGAGCAAAAAGCGAGCGGACATTTTCTTCATTCATAATGCGTAGTATAAATCTAAAAGATCTAAAACCTGTGCCCTGCTTCTGGCTTGAAACAATCTGGTGAAACAGGCTGAGTCACAAAGACCAGATTCACCTGCACCAAATTACAGGGCGGGCAAGCCTGAGGCTAATATTCTCGTCGGCACAGGAAACACTGAACATGCACAGGTCACAGTGGTGTAGAGCCAAAGCACAGTGAGGTTTTAGTCATTGTTTTTACAAAGGTTGAATGCAGTGATAAATGCATTTAAAAAGAACCATTTGCTGTCCACATTGGTGCAATAGCCAGACAAATAACTTGTTTTGGATGAAACTGGGCAGGTAATGAGCTCCAAAAAGCCCATGCTGAGAGTCAATTAGCTGGTCTAGTGCTTGATGGCCTCCTTTACCCCCCATTCACCACTGATTCACTTTGTATCAAAGCAACGGAAGCCCTACAAACTCTGAGTCAAACCAGTGGAAACCTCCTCTGTCTTTCTTTCATTTGCCCCCTCGTTCACATTTACAGTACCGCAGCACACAAACAGGAAAAGGCTCTCAGAGTTTGCAGCCAAGTGACGCAGAATTTACAGGCCATGTTGCAAGGACATGTGGATCTAAAAGTGTGTATGTGACAGAGATGAAGAGGGGAAAAAAAAGGTTCTGACACTTGTCTATGAGGGCCTTATTAAAAAGGTGAGAAGTGAGTGCAACGTCTGGAGGTGGGGGTTAATTGTGCTTTTAAAAGAGGACTTCAAAGGCAGACTGGTGTCAGGGCTGAGGGGCATGGGAACTGGAGAGAAGGAAGAGAAGCAGGAGGATGGGGGCTTTTAGGGGAATTACTATAGTCAGTTAGCTGAAACAGGTTAAATAAATTATTTTGGGATGTTCAGAAAAAAATCCACTTAGAGAAATTTGTCAGCATTAGAATGTTTTAAAATACATATTTACATAACTTTCACAATTAAACAACCATCATGAAAAACAACAACAACAAAAAAAGACAGAAAATGACAATTTATAAATATTTAGCTCGTTTCTGTTGTTTCACAAACAAGTCTTCCATCTTGGTAAATGGACAGAACTTATAAACCAATAAACAGATCAGTAGGAAACTTGGGATTAAGTGCCTTGCCCAGGGGCATGTCAACATGGGACAAGAGGAAGCTGAAATCAAACCTACAACCTTCCAGTCACAAGATGACTACTCTACCCACAGAGCCACAGTTACTTAACAGTCATTGTAGAAAATGAAAAAAATGAACAAATTAAGATTCTGAAGATTTTAAACTACATTCTATAGAATAAGTAAACCAACCATGTCAAAATGTTGACTAAACCTTTGATCCAAGCAAACCAATAGTGCAACATATTGTATGTAAAAATATCCTGTCTTTTGCCAACGTCGGAGCTGTGTCTTTTAGTTTTCATAATGGAAGACTATTGAAATAATTATGAGCAGTTATTTCAGAAGTCTTTCTGCAGTCTTGTTTCCAGACCACCAGTAGGGGTTAAGCATAGTCAGGCTTTGGCTCTGTCACATGTGGAGTGATTTTCACAAGTTGAGCTTAGATATTTTTGGGCTCAACCCATAAATGTCAAAGGAAATCTGGATTTTTTCCCCCCCTCCTGACATTATGGGAATGGCAATGAAAATGTACATTTGGTTTTATTTACATTTAAATGTTGGGTCAATAAACGGTGAAGACCTTGACCCAAATACAGGGGGAAGGCAGGCAGGAGAAAAATGATTTACTATTTAGAGAAAAAAAATCAATAGCTTACAATTAACAACAGCTCAGAGGAAATCAAAAACTATACAACAGACCTACAAGGACAGTGAAATCTGCCTGTGGCAATGCAGGCGATTCAGGCACTGAAAAAAATCAAGATGTTATGCTCTGTAGCTTCATCACCGAACCCAAGACAGATGAGTTGATGAGATACAAGACAGGTGTGGGGTACAGAAAATTATCACTAGCAGACAAACATTAGAGTAGATGCAATTTTAGGACAACTCTACGGAAGAGGATTGGGGCCACTGGAAAAAAAAATAAATAAAACAGTTAATCTCAGAATTCTGAGATTAAAGTCAGAATTCTGAGAAAAAAAGTCAGAATTCTCAGACTAAAGTCAGATTTTTTTTTCCTTTTTCCAGTGGCCCTAATCCTCTTTCGTACAACTCCAATCTCCAGACAATAAGTCACTATTGCAGCGAGAGTTAGCACAAGAGAGTTAGCTTGTGCTAACGCTAACGGGACAGAGTTTGCCTCGAGACAAAAGTGACATTGAGAACAACAACGTAAGAGAAATGGAGGAAGTGCATGCGAGGCTGTTTAATTCCAACACTGAGCCTACTGGTAAGTTATTTATCTTTTGAATCAGCCGTGTTTAGGGCACTGTTCGGAAGGAAAAGAGCATTTACGTTACGCATTTGTGTTACAGATAAGTATTTCATTAAAAATTAAATGTCTCACATTACAACCCGAACATCTGTGGTTTTATAGAAGACTAATACAGCATATGCATTGTTTTTGTCTTGTTAAAAGTTAGTGGGTCTGGCTTATAGTGCACCCTTTAATTATGGTACACAAAAATTCAAAGACTGTAGATTAGGAAAGAAGAGGCGACACCAGTAAAATCAGATATTGAGATCTACCGGGAATCACAATTAAAGAGCAGAATACAATTGCAAAATTAATAAAATGTGTTCATTTGATAAAAATATGTTATAAAATGCTGTAAAATATTTATTTTTGTACCATTTTACTTTCATGCCATATAGTTATTCTAACCAGAAATACTGGTTTCTGCACAGTGGTGGAGATAGTAGCACTGTTGACTTGCAGCAACAAGGACATGGGTTCAAATCCAGGTGCATGCATGCACAGGTCTTTCTCCACCTGTGCATGCGTGCACAGGTCTTTCTCCACCTGTGCATGCGTGCACAGGTCTTTCTCCATCTGTGCATGCGTGCACAGGTCTTTCTTCACCTGTGCATGCGTGCACAGGTCTTTCTTCACCTGTACATGCGTGCACAGGTCTTTCTTCACCTGTGCATGCGTGCACAGGTCTTTCTTCACCTGTGCATGCGTGGGTTCTCTCTGGGTACTCCAGTTTGCTCCCACAGTCCAGCAACATGACAAATAGCCCTTAAATGTGAAAATAATGTGATACAAAAAGGAATGTATTATAGCATTTTATGGCATGTTTTTAGCAAGGGAGCATCATCCATTAAGTTTTACTGTACCTTATATCTCTATAATGTAGTTACAAACACATTTGTGCTACATGTACTATTTTCAACACACACATATCTTATCATGATCCTCTGTCTTGTACTTCCATTTCCTGTGTAAAAATATTGCCAATGTCTATGTAAAAAAATACCTCATGCAAAGAGGGGAGCTGATTAAAAGTTTTAAAAATGTGGGGTTTTTTTTAGCTTCAACCCTTCGGGTCCAACTAATCCCGATTTATACTAAATGAAGACACTGAGATGCACGTGCAGAAAAGACATTAGCTTCCGCCCTCGGAAAGTATCGATTTTTCATCCGCGAGTATCGATCCATAGCCTGACAGCTCTTTTTAACGTCTAGTTTGTTACGGCGTAGCAGCAAGACTCCGCCTCCCTGAGTCTCACTTTCAACTCGAGCTTAAAGTGCACATTATAAACTACACACCAGTTTTTAAATTGTGTTAATAGGCTAAGTATAACCGGAGTTATGCTAAAATATTTTTCCGAATGTCAGAGAAATGTCAAAAGCGCCGCCATTCCCCGGCTTTTCCGATTATGTGAGAGGGAATGAGCTTCCAAACGTACAAAACGAAACGTTTCC
This sequence comes from Poecilia latipinna, assembly GCF_001443285.1. Lineage (NCBI taxonomy): Eukaryota > Metazoa > Chordata > Actinopteri > Cyprinodontiformes > Poeciliidae > Poecilia > Poecilia latipinna. Next base: position 454,183 of record NW_015112806.1, on the reverse strand, counting down.
TGTGTTTTTGGAAATGTAAAATCTTCAATAAATAACAATGGGCTCTATTTTGTTGCTGATGAACGAAGTAAAGTTGCGCAAGTAACCGTGAAAGAGAAGCGGAAAGGAGTAGCGGCGCGAACGGAGCAGCTGCAAAATCAGTGAGCTCGCGAAATTAATGCAAATTTTGACTGGTAGCATTCACTTCATAATTAGTTTTTAGCTTAGCGGCTTCTGTTCTGTATATAAAGGATTACCTGAAGAATGAACATAGGTTGATGACATCCGAAGCGGGCGCGAAGCGGGCGCGAAGCGGGCGCGAAGCGGCGCTGTGTTTTGAGCAGGAAGACGAAGAGGAAAAACCCCCAGCCGGAATCCACGGCGCAGTGAGGATTTCCATGATAACAATGGCTGATCTTATTAGCAACAGACAAAGAGTATCAGAGACTGAGAGTACTATGAGATCCTGGCAGTCTGAGAGGCAGCTACTCAGAGATCCAAGCAGGGGAATAGCGGGGCTGTGTAGCTGCAGGGAGTCGATCACTACGGGGTGAGGCGGAGCCACGACTTTAGCATTTAGAAGAAAGCAGCTTACAGCCACGGCTAACTCCGGGAGCCAAGGTAGAAAAGCCTTTTTCCCCATAGTCCAAAAGACTGCATTTGTGGCTGCATTTTTACTCCAAAATGCAGCCACAGTGTCCAAAAGAAAAAACATAAGTGCAATCATTTGAATATTGAGCGTCTACAGAGGCTGATAATCTCCCCACTCTGCTCCTGGATTACCGTTTAAACTTTTCAGTTTTATGTTAAATCCACATGAATTAAATGACAGAAACTAATACTTTCACTGCATCTTTGATTCATTTTGTCCAGCTGCAGACTGTTAGACTGTCCAATCAGTCAGGTATTGTGTAGTTGGTGCTTTTAATCAGTTTTCAGTCTAAATTCAAGTCTATGGAACACAAAATGTCACTAAAATCACTCTGTCCTTCTAAAATCTTTCAGAAAATCGTAAAAATGCACTGAATCGTAGCAAATTGTATTGCTCAACAAATATCGTGATACATATTATATCGTGACCAGAATATCGTATATCGTATCGTATCCTGAAATTATTGTATCACTACACCCCTATTAAGTATCTTGTTCCTCAGTTGACAAGTGTTCTTAGTGTGGTTTTAACAATTTGTCTCAGTTAATGTGCCTGCTGGTGTGTCATCAAACATTCAGAGAATCTCTTGGAGAGCTGGTCATATTATGATGATGAATACGGTTTAGATTAGTGCCAACTGTATCATCTCTGCTGTTAGTATTTTATCTGCATTCAAAAAACTTTACCTCATAAATTTTTGTATTAAGTATCTCCAGTGATCACGCAACATTAAAGTGCTGGCCTCTGAGGTGCTCACTCAAAGCACTTGTCTGACAATAATTCCAATGATTCATTTAGGTTTGTTACAAACTGAGCATGTGTGCGCGCGCGTGTGTGTTGGTGTGTGCATGCCTTGGCTTGCAGAAACCTGAGTGTCAGTAAAGTGACGGGTCTTTAATTACAAGCATAAACAAACGACACCACACACATATGTTTTGGTTTACTATAATTAGGGAGACATGAAAATATTGTTGTCATCCCAAAAGGATTACTAAAGCAGCAATATCAAATTCTCTTTATGCTGGTAATGCTGTTAAAAAAAAAACATCATTACTGTAAGTTTCGAAATACAATCTGCCGATACAGTGCTGCTTTAATCCGCTGATGTGGATCCCATATCTACATACAGCAATGAATTAGATTTAGAGTAACTGGCGCTTAGATTTGCTTCTCATCAAAGCCTCACAGGATTCTGTCCATGTGTTCCTGATCAGTTCAATTAATCATTATTTATTCCACGTTATGTATATATATATATTTTTTTGTTCATGCTGTGTTCTCTCTGTCAGCTTTCCTTGTCAAAATTAGCTTTAAAGAAAGAGTGGAATTACAACCCAAGCTGCAGTCAGGTAACACATTAAAAGTGTGTGTGTGTGTGTGTGTGTGTGTGTGTGTGTGTGTGTGTGTCTGAGAGCTGTTTTTCTTCCGTAGTGTAAGTAAATCTGGCCTCTTGGTGCGTAGAAGTGTGCACACGTCTGTTAACGTCTGCGTTGGTGCGTTGGCAGAAAAGTGCAGCCGGCATGAATAATGCCTCGGCTTTTTGGCTGTTTTTCGAATGAAGCATCATTGGAGACTGTTAGTAAATGATTAATCAGCAGTCTTATTTAGGCTAATGCTGTCTGATAGTGTTTTTTTTTTTTTCCCCTGGAAGCTCTGGAATCTATCTTCACAGCTGGACTTTTACAAGATCTCTTTACTCTGCGAAGGGGCAAAGATCAAAATGTGCATGACGACTGCTGTGTTGCAACAGCTGCAGAAAAAAAAAAAAACAGTTTAAATCCCACATTTTCTGTCTCAGTTGCAAAAGTAGTGACTCACTGAGGTTATCTAAAAAACACATCTTTACATTTAACCTTTCAATATTTTTCTCTCCCTGTCTTTCTTAGATAACATCTTCACCACTTTGTCTCACAGATAAACAGTTGTCATGACATCATTTGCCCACCCACTCTTCTTAATACTCCCTCCTCTAAAGACACATACTTCTTAAAAAAAAAAAAAAAAGACAGCTATCCATAAATGTCTTGGTTTTACGTTTGGCTAGTCGCCACCAACAATAAATATATATATTTTTAAGAATAATTCGTAATGTGATTTAATGTAAAATAATATAAAATCAATTCAAAATCTTTAAAAATATGCCTACAGGTGGAACAAACTAGTTTGAAGCTTGAAAAGAGACAAAAATGGAAACCAAAATGGGTTTGGGGCAATCTGATTGGACCATCTTCAGTCGGGACCGCTGAACTGGAAAAGGTGGACCTCTCCCACAGGTGTGGTTGTCTGTCTGCAGTGTCTTGTTTACAATTGTTAGTGGGGCCTCATCTGATCGGGATGTCTTTTGCGTGGCTCCCTTTAGAGGAGACCCAGAACCTCCTGTAGGAATTATGTTTTCTTTTTAGCCTACGGTCACCTGGGCTTTCTCCCATAATGATTTGCAGTGTGTCCCCACCCTCTCTTTTCCACCTCTTAAAACGACTTATTGATTTCACGCTAGTCCCTGTTTATGCTGGATGTCTGGGACAAATGTATAAGACATCAGACTTACTGACAGATTTACCACCAGGAGGATCATTGCATCTACTGTGTTAACACAGTAACAGATGTTCCCCATGGAAACTGGTTATTTGGTTTTAGTTTAATTTTGTGCATGTGACTGTGCCAGTGTCAAAATCTCAGTAATTTTTCAAGACAAAAATCTATCTTTACATCTTTGGTTGCATGTAATATGGCTAACATGGAGTCATTTAGTTAAAAAAACAAAAAAAACAATGTGGGTTACACTCGTCTTAATAGACATGTTAATGATCGTGTTAATAAATGTTAATGTGATTAGCATTTAATATATATAAGTGCCCCTTTAAGGGGATATTCCAAGACTTTGCTATGTCTTAGTACTACATAGCACTACATAAACACTGTATATGAACTCAAGATGGTTAATTCATGTCCTTGTCTCAAAAGCCGATGTTATCTAGTTTTAAAGAGCCAGATGTTTTGTGACAAAACACCAGCTTACGTTTGAGCACTCTTCAAACTTCCGAGTCAAATATATATTTTCTTAATCCAATGGCTTGATGCTTTACAGAGTAAATTCAAGTCAAACTGTAAGCAGCTTAATACACTTTATCCAATACTTAAGCACTTTTTTTTTTTTATATATCCAATTCCATTTCAAAAGTTTTCAAAGATTTTAAGAATGTGTATGAATCTATTCTGTTGTTTTTCTTCAGGGAATGCCTCTACATATCTGCCAGCACATCATATGCGTGGTAATTGTACCACTCAATAGTGAAACTTTCTTTTTTCTTGGAAGCAGAGCAGTGGACTCCACAAAACAAGGCAAAGTTTTGGCTCAATGATCATAATAACGAATCTGAGGTGTTAATTTGTTTTTAAATCTCTTGTGGGACCACATCTGTGCGAAGTATTCCCAATTCACAAAGACTCCATAAATCCTGAAGGATCTCAGTTCTTGGAAACATAAACTCCAGGACAGCTCAAAATGTTCTTTCTCCATTCCCAGACTTGGATGATTTTTTGTAGTAAAAGGAAATCTTCCCAACATTTAATGTGCTTTTATATCCACACCAAGACACTTAGTGGTGTTTCCACTGAACAGGTACTGGTCCAGTACTAGTTCTTGCTTGTCATGCTTGCTTGTCACAAGTTTTTTTTTTTTCTTTTCCCCCACAGGCAAAAGCACTGACTCTAACACCAAAAAATATTTCTACCGTAACACCAAGCCTTTGCTAGTCAGAGGAAAGAACTACTTTTGTTCAGAACCCAACAAGCAAGCTGTGGTGTTTCATTGGTATTAAGGGGCTGAAAGTATGTCAAAAATCACAATGCGAACTTTAACGAGTCATCTTTATCACATGGGCTGCACATAGTAGAACTGTTGCCTTGCAGCAAGAAAGTAATAGGAAAGTAATGGGTAGATGGATCTTGATCACATTTACATGCCTAAATGCACCCATTTGATCAAATGTCATTAGCTGCTTGGTTTCTAATACTAACAAGCAATTTTAGCATTCCACTACTCCTTTTTACGGCTTTTTCATAAAATAGAAAAGGAAAAACTAAGGCAATCGGTACAGTTATGTGTCTGTCTTCTCTCTCTCTTACAAATGTCGTTCATTTCTCTGAGTTTGTCTGTTCCTGAATTCTTATTCTACGGTGTTAAAAGATTTTGGCTATATTTTAGTAGCGATTTTTATTTATACATATTGTGGTTCACACTCTGCGATGGACTGGCGACCCGTCCAGGGTGAACCCCGCCTCTCGCCCGTTGACAGCAGGAGATAGGCACCAGCACCCCTTCCGACCCCAATGGAATAAGGGTGTAAGAAAATGGATGTACGGATGGTTGGACGGTTCATACATAAACCACTTCCATGTAGCTGCCTCTTTGCTGGCCTGCTTTGCTTCTGCTGTTCTGAAGTTTTTCCCTCTTGAATGCCTGATTTGCAAATGTAACACCTGAGTACACAGCAAACAAAGGCACCACTTTAAACATGTTAACCTCATAAAGAGAAATAAGAGCTGCAAATTTACTGACATTGAGAACTTATTAAACAGTGGAGTTTTAGTTAGTGTCTATCTCATGTTGATGGAGAAAAGTGGTACATGTCTGGCACTTGATTAAATCCATAATCAGACCCATTAGCAACTCACTGGGACAGGACATGGTAATCCACTCATATAGAGACAGGAGTAGTCATCAGATTGCGTGCGTTTACTTAGCATCAGCAGGGAAATTACTCATGATTCAATGAAAAGGCTTCTTGGATTGTATTAGTTTCTTCACAATTAGTTATGAAAAACATTCAAAAACCTGCATGGAGAGTGCGTGTTCAGTACTGTCGCATCATGACATTTGCTTTAGAATAAAAACTGATTTAAAAGAAAATTAAATGACAAAATACACAGATCCTAAAGAAGTATAAGATTATCTTTTTTTTCTGGCTTAATCAAGAAATATGGCTTTGATAAATGGCAATCCAGTTATTATGTTTTTGTTGTTTTAGTTTTTACAAATGTGTGAATATTCCGCCTTTAATAATCTGAAAATGTTTATAACGTTGGACTGAGCTGGGCTGATTTATATATAAAGTTCAAACTTTGGATGGATTGGTCATGTGATGTGTTGCTGCAAAGAGTTATGACTGTAATTTAGTTTTTTATTAGTCAATAAGTTATAAATAATTACATTTACATTTTGTGGGTCTTGGGCCACTTTTGAAGTCATGATGCTGCAGGCAGCCCACCCATCAAACTGACCTCCCTCTGGTACCACCGACCGTCCACCATATCCTTTAATGCATAAAAAGATAAATTTAGTTCAGGAGTTCCTGCACATGTGGAGCATCCCTGACATGCACTGTATTCCATATTAAATTCCCTCTGATGTTCACACAGCCGCCAGTTCCTGGGTAGGAAGTCTGCTAAATGAAATGCATCACATGCAAACATATTTTGTAGACCTGCAGGCACTTTAGGTACAATTTATTAGAGATGCACCGATCCTATATTTATATCTGTGTCTGTCCAAGTGTTGAAAAAATATCCAGCTTGGGCATTGGTGACAATGTGCTCAATCCATAAGGGCAGATCTATTCTGTCTAATTCTAGACTATGCGCTCTGAGCAACATTATAGTTTATTGATTTCAAATTTAGAATTTCTAATTTGAACCATTTGAAAGAAGATTTGTTGCTGTTTATTTTTGCATGTTTGATCAAGGAAGTCAGCACATTGTTTTTGTCAGTTTCAGTTTGTTTATTTTACATTGGCTGTTCTACTGATAGTTACACTGGCTGAGCAAATTACAGTTGTGTTGTTTTTGCATGTTTGTGTATTTAAATATGCCGTACCGATGCAGAATTTTGGAATAAATTTGTAATTTGGTACATTTATGTCTGTTTTTTTTTTAAGAAACATTTTAAGTCAGTTCAGCACTAAACCTCAGATATCTATATTGGATGTGTATTGGCGCATCCCTACTTTTTATATAAGCGCCTTTTCAAACAAAATCATATAGATTTTTTTATATCAAGAAACATTTTATGTTGGTTTTTATGTCACTATCCAACTAAAGGTAGTGCACATTTCCAGAACTTAGAAGTTACTTAAAGGTTACTTTCCAGAGCTTAGTCTGTACTTTCATGGAACTTTCCCAAAACTTCACTGCAGATGTTTGATGGGACGTACCTGATGTTTTACTGAATTTTCACACAGCATTCCTTGGTTCAATGCTGAAGCGTAGGGTAAGGTAAAATTTTAATGTCCATGAGAAGCAATGTACACACTGTTTCCTCATCATGTACAAAAGATAACTCAGCCATAAAAGGATAAAAAGATAAAAGGAGCTAGAACCCAGCAAATAAAGGATCGGACAGCTCACAAACATATCATATATTTCTGCAACTTACGAGGTCCATCTCCAGAGGCTTTAGGAAACTTGCTGTGAGATCCTGGAGTTGTTCTATACTGGTTAGCGTTTTCTCTTCTGCTCCTCCACCACCACTTTCTCTCTGCTGCCTTCCTGGTCTCCAGCAGGAGAGTCTTACCCCACATTTTGTTTGTAGATTTCCAGGCACCAGGTCTTTGTTAGAGGCTGTGTTAACACCTGCATGTCAGAAGACGGTTAATGATCTTTGCAGCTAGCTCCATCAGTTGCACATATACTGCTTGTAGCCCGACTGTTGACATGGCAGAGTAGATCCTTGATGGATAATATCAAAGAGATACTGCTGACCGCATTCAATCTGTGTTGGCTTATGATACCATGTCTTCACAGTACTGAGCAGCAGATGGAGGAAACTGACTGACGTTTCTTCTGCATCTGTTGAATGTTCTGGGAAAGCTATAATAAACGTTGCATTTTGTCGTTTTCAACATGCAGACAGAGATGATACACAATGAAAAGATCAAAACGATAATAAACCGATTCACATAACTTATAATAATTTGTTCCAAGCAGGTTTTCATTCATATTTTTCTTCCTGAAAGCATTTCCAGGTGAGAGGAAATGTATCATTTTATTTAGTTGGAATACTTGACTGAGCTGACATCTACACACAAACACATACCAGGATATTCAGCTTTCACAGCCTTTCTTCTCAGGATGCTCCCATGTTGCCTCATAACTCAGCATCTCTGACAAACAAAGTGAATCTACAAACAAACGTAAAATGTCTGTTTACCATGCATTAAAGTCCAGGTTACTCTTTTTAAATCCTATCCTGCTCCATCACCCATTCATCAACTGCTCTCGAAACATGTGGAGTCATCCAGAACATCAAAGATCTCTGAATGTTGTTGCCTCCATATGAGGAAATTGGCCTGAACAGACACTTTTCACACACTTTAGCATTCGCGGTACTGAATCCTCTGCTAGTGAACGTGTGAGAAACGGAGAGATAGACAGACAGGCAGTGCGCTTCACAATTTCACTAATATTTTGTTGCCTCCATATGAATAACTTGGCTAAAGTTGACACATGGTGATGATGGGATAGTCAACATGCCAGTTGTGCTGGCTACCACATGAAAAGCTCCTTTGATATTCACAGATATGTGAAGGCTGTATGTCACTGCTATTTCTGTAAATGGAATATTCCAATTTGAAACAGCTTACTGCATGAACACAGGCTTATTTAAGGAATACTGTAGCCTGCTCTTTTCTCTGCTTTGACTGTACTGAAGATCAGAAGGCCCTGGTGTTTTTAAACATAATATTAAATACCAGCAAAAATGGTGCATTATTTTAATAAATATATAGTTTGCCAACCACCAATACAACAACAAAGAACCAAACCTGATCTTCATGCAGATGGGTCTGAAGTGAACATTTACCAAATAGTTATCCATACATATAATTAATTAGTGCTCAACCTGACTCTGTTTGTCACTCTTGGCCAAGACTCAAGATATCTGACCATGTGACCTACATCAGAACCAGCTTCGGGCTCTTTGGTACAGACGAGTTTATTAGAAGAAATGCCCTATTCCAATTTATGCTCTTCAATTCCAGAAAAAAAAAGAAAAGAAAGATTGTCACTTTGTTCAAGTTATTTGATTTAATGAGATATTTTCAGTGTTCATAACCTCTGGCACGGACTGCAGTGGGATTAACCTGCATTTAGAAAACGTGATGAGGAACAGCAGCAGGAAACCGCAGCTTGAACATCAGCGAGCTACACAGGGTGAAGCCCAGACTCCGTGTCTTCATTACAGGCAACAGACTGTCCTGATGATGATGATGATGTGTGATGACTCCTTTTTATGTGAAACCGTGTCTCGTGTCTACCGGCCCCATCATTAGTGGAGTGTGTAAACAAGAGAAAACATTAGATACTTGATGGGATTGGCCCCCGGAGTGAGTGTTTGGTGTGGTTTTTAAAACCCGCAGCTTTGTGTTTGTGTTTTCTGTCCGTGTGAGTGTGTGTCGTCTCTGGTTTATGCGACACTGCTTCCTCTGATGGTGTAAATATATTTGTTCTTGTTAGATCTGTCGTGAAATCAAAGTGACTTTTGGAGTGAGGGATCACAGAGGCAAGGCAGTCATTATGGACTTAGTAGCTGGCTTAATCAACCAAACCGTACACAGACATTTATTACTGTAGTTGAGTGAGAATAAACTATTTGTAAAAAAAAAAAAAAAATCAAGATATTTGTAGTCTAGAAAATGGAAACTTTGCAGTGAAGTTTATAGAAAATACATCAGCATTTATATGTTTTTTTGCTTTAACAGGCCATAGCTGAAATGAGCTCTAATTATGAAGGTTTTTCTATGCTAAAGATACCTAATTTTTCTCTTTAAGTGCTGTTTGAAACCATCAGCTTTGAACACATCGTCTGTGTAGATGTACAATTGTTGACCAAGCATGGGCTCATATCAGATTCTTTTATCGGCTCATCTGGGCTCACTCATTTAATCCTGGAGTTAATCATTGGGGGAGGAATAATATGATAAGATTTGGATCAAAATCATTCAGTCTTAAATATCCCAACAATAATCTATTGGTGGGAATTATTTTAGATGGAATTTTTCTAAAACTTTAAGTTTGAATTTTTGAAATAACTTTTTATTTGTTGACACAAAATAGATTAAGCCTTTTTTTAAATATAGTTTTTGTCAACAGAAAATTGTGTTTTTGTATTTGTGAGCTGGAAGCCGCCTAACCCAAATGGAGTTTTACCATTTGCCACCGTCAGACCACTGTGTGTGCAACTCATTTTACATTATGCATTATTTGCATAATGTATCAAATCAAATAAGTTTTGCAGGTGTACACAGCTGTGCTCATCCCCTTGTGCCTGTTCTCTGACTCTTTCAGCTGAGTAGTAATGGAGAAGCTTGTAGATGTAAGAAAATAAATAAGAACAGGTCCCAACTGAGACTAAGTTCCCATTGTTCATCTTAAGAGTAATAAATTTGGTTCGTGAGTTAACTTTACAACCCTCTGACCAGACAAACCTACACACAATCATTACAAGACAATAAATTTTAAGAGATGTAAAGTGCTAAATTCTGAGATTATCTAAAAATATGATTCTATCTTACTTTGGTTTCAATTAAGTACATGCTTCGTTAAAGTTATGCATTATACATTTTTATAAAGCTCTCTTCTGTAACTTGTAGAGATGGCGCTGGCATTTCACAGTAGTTGTTGAAGTCTCTCCTGACAGACTGAAACTACTCTTTACTGGATATAATAAATTAAATATGAGACAAAAATACAATATTTCAAAAAATACCAGCAGAACCACGATATATCCTGCCGTACAGCTTTAGCTAATTTATAACAGATGAACAGAAAAAACAGCTAAACTTGTCGAGCCTCTTTCCTCTCTTTAAAAACCGAACAACTGTTTTTAAATCCCCCTCTCTTTCATCAGATAGATCTGAAATAATTTCAGCTGATTGATCTCTGAGGTTGAGTATCCACTAATAACAGGTTGATTCAAGTAGATTTTAAGTGCTTCTTTCAAAACATTCTCAGAAGACTTTTTGTTTTTTTCTTTTTTCACCGTGTCTACAAAGGAATGCCTTCTCTGCAGGGACTCTTTTTTTTGCTTTGGTTTGCTATCATGTCTAGACAGAATGCATTTGGCTGGGCTTTGAATTGGTTTTCTATTGTGTACCTGTGCACCTTGGGACGGCAAGGTGGCTTCACCACATCACAGGGCTTTGTCTGTTTGAGTTTCCTCTCTCATCACAGACCAGACATTTGTATAATTGGCTTTCAGCTCCTGTTTTCTTCTCTTTAAAATCACTGATATTGTCTGGAGGAGGTGGGGGACACTCAGCCATTCACCTGCTGACGGAGTGAGTGTGTGCAGAGTGGTTAGAAAAAGGGAAGAAGAGGTGGAGTGTTGCTGGACAACTTAAACCCGACACCTGCAAATGTAACTTAGAACACGGAAAAAGGCAGGTGTCCAGTTCCACCTCTGACCAAAAGCAAAGGAGAATAGCAGAGATGTGTGTGTGTGTGTGCGCACGCTTGCGTGTGTGTGTTAGAGCCTTAAACAAACACTTACAAAGACTTCTGCAACAAAAGGAATTAGTTGGTCTGCCTCTGATGTCTCACACTTTCCTTTCATATCTCATCTGACCTTTCCATAAAAGGTCCTGCCTGGTTATCTCCAGCAGGAGAGCCTTTGTGTTTGAAAGGCCTGGGAGTGTTTTAAACAAATAAGCCCTGAACTGCTGTTTGTCACACACGCACACACAAATATATACACAGATATTTGTCCTCCATTTTACTTCCTCTCCTGTGCCATTCTTTCACTTCATGGCAGTCACTTAGCTGTGTCCCCAAATCTGATGCCTAGTCTTTATATTTATTGGTAAACTGGCTTCAGATTAGCTTGTTTATTGCATATGACTTTTAGGCATGATTTCACAATGGTGAATCAGTATTCAGCTCTGCTTTTAATCTGAATGAAAGAACCATTGGGTGATAAAATGGGGACTTCGGCTGTTATGACTGAAACCTTCATCTCAGGTACCACGAAATCTTCCGCAGATTTATTTTTAGGGATCTTGAATTGATGTTTCCCTCTGAAAATACTTGTTTCAGGGGTAAAATTGTGACTTGTCTGACAGTTTGAAGGTATGCAAAATAAATGACGACAGCAGTACCGTCAAGGTTTGTGGAACCTTAATTGTATGGCAAAAACTCTCCAGTATGTGACATGTGTTTAGCTTTTATTATAGAGGATGTAATTTGTTTGTTTTACTATCACTTCAGGTAAACTCTGATTCTTTGTTGATTTGGGAATAAAACAGTGCTTTGCTTGATTGATGAAAGCTGTTCATGTCAGCACTGTGCACAGCCGGATTTAACCATAGTGGAAAAACTCAGAATTAATGGAAGTTTGTAAATTATGAACTGGATGGAATACATCAAACCTACTTTATGTAGTTATGTTGTTTATTTCAAGTTATTCAGTCTCAGCAAAAAAAAATGTGGCGTCTGACCACACTGCCTTCTCAAGTATTGCTGTAAAAATTGGGTTCGCTACACAAATACTGACCACGTTTTTGTCTAACAAATTTTCATTGAGCAGGAGACGATGTACGCAGAAATTTCACAGACATAACAAACACCTCTCATCTGTTTGTCTGCTTATTCCTCCTTGCTTATCCTTCGCAGCACTCAAGCAGGGTATGATTGGTTCTGGCACTTTTTCCATCCTTTAATGACCACCACTGATTAGTCCCAGACCCACTCTGCTTTCAAGTTCCTGCCCAGCAAAAATAAACAAGAAAGCAAGGATCCATCCGTCCTCGTAGACAGTTACCTTTCTCTCATGCCAGGATCTTTGCCCTTCTCTTCACTCCTCGTGTGTCTTTTATTATTATAATTTTTTTTTTGGTTTCTCGTTCACGAAATGCAAATCTGTGCCAGTTTGAACTAAATGTCAAGCTTGATTAGTTCACATGTACTGCCAAGCTTTAAGTAGAATAGTAGGAAGTAGATTTAGCTACACTGCAACTCCCATACACAAAAGATCTTGAGGAAACATGCTAGTTTTATTTGTTAATTGTAATGTTGGAAAGCTCCACCCACAACCAAATGGGATTACCTCCAATTGTTCATATTTAGTTCAGTCAAACTAAACTAATTTGTGAAAATTAAAATGTCAATTTTAGAAATCCATCTGTTTCAGTTTTTCTAAAAGCTGCTATAATTAATGTATCCATACGCTTACTTTTTCTGAAACGAGCGCTAATCCACCTGTTACAATATGCAACCATATCAGTATTTCATCATACTCTACGCTTTTGCCACAGAGGTCTTTGAGGTAGAAAATCAAAGAGCGATTGAGCTAAAAGAGCAGCTACTTGTTTATGGGGTTTTGAGATATAAGGGAATATTATTATAATTTTTGTTTATACGCAATGCAATGCAAAATTGTAATTATGCTAGCTAAATATAATTTACAAAACAATATTTGCTTATTTTGTATCACTTACATGTTTCAAATCATCAATCAAATTTTATTTTCAGATCTAAGCGAATACAAATGCTAGTTTTAAGATGATCAGTTTCGCGGGGGGAGCTAGCCAAACTGATATGTGGAAAGAAAAATTTTGCCAACATTTTCACAAAAAATCCAAACAAACTTTGCAACCTAATTACTAGCCTCATTCACCTGGAACCTCAAAAACAATGGCACCCTCTTTACGATGTCTGACTAAATAGATTTTTAACGTTTTAATGACTAATCCCCATAACATTTTGTTTGTGTGCAGAAAAAGTAATTGAAAACAACAATGAGCAAATGCTTAGGAGAAATGTTCAGCCATGGTTCCAAAAACTGTTGGTTCAAGCGGTTTCAGCACTATTGTTGCTTGTTCTGCTTCTCGTTCAAATATAGTTTTAAGAGTTATGAGTTACTAGCTCTTCAGAGATTTTAGATTCATCTATCTACCCGTTGTTTGGCCCACTCATAATCATACATGCATTGGTCATAATAGCTCTGCTTCAACAAAACTTTTTGACATAGAAGTTGTATTCAAAATTATTGACTATAAATAAAGGTTACATAAAATTATTGCAAATGTAATGTTCAATATGTTGTACAGTTAAACCCAAAAATTATTGATACTCCTGACAGATTTAGGTTTTGTTCAAACCATAAGTTTGTTCCTGAAAGAACATGAGAGGCGCTTCTCAAAACATAATACAGAAATATGGAAAGGAGAACAGTTTTTAGGGAAAATAATCTCTATTTTTTTTAAGATCAGAAATTGTTTACACCCTATTTGATAATCAACGGAAAAAGAAGGCTCAGAGATCAGAGCCTTCTTTTAATTGATGACCGGCTTTTTGCATGACTCCACAGCTACTCTGATCATTTGACTTTTCATGGTGAGCTGTAATCCTTTGAGATTGAAAGGCCTAATCTCTAATCTTTAGGTACTTCCATAGATTCCCAAACAGGTTTTTGTTTCAGACCTAAGCAGTCAAATTATATCAATTATTATTTTAAATGTTTCTGTTGGTATTGTAAAGCTGTTGTTTTTTCACATAAAGTTATACAATGACGATTTTAAGTTCGCCTATACTTAGCAGAGTTATATATTTGTGACTAGGTTTATTATTCTTATGAAATTTGGTGGAAAACGACATCCACTTGAACATCTCGTTTTCTTCAGGCAACACTTTCTTAAATTAAAAAGCAAAACAAAACAAAAACAAATCCTTCTGATGAAGAGGTAAATGGATGTGAGTTAAATTAACTCATGATTCAGACTTTTTTCTTTTACCGTTTGGAGTAAAAAAAAAAAAAAAGAAGATTTTGAATATTGTGTCATATGAAACCAGACATGTCAGAGAGCTTATGTTTTTTCTGGTAGAAAGTGCAACTCTTGAAGGACCAATCAGAAACATCTATATAATTTGGGCTGGCAGGGTGGAACAGGCCTTTGAATTGGCAATCACTGCAGCATTTAAAGAGTCGGATGGTACATTTCAAAATGTGCAAACATGCTGTAATTTGTTTGCATTTTTACATGGCTGTGTACTGCATCATCAGGCGTATTGTGTATCTGATCGGCTTTACGTCTATTCTGTGCTCGCTGATGTGATGGTTTTCTAGACATGTTCTCGGTTTTGAAAAGGGTTATTCATTAAAGTTGTGGACGTGAAGATATTCAGACTCTAATGAGGCATATACAGTTTGACTCAAATACATAGTATGCTGTCTGCAAATTATTAACAAGCCAGTGTGGAAATAAGCACTGCTACCAAAGCAAGTGTTCACGAGGCTTTCAACTCCAGTGGCACTTGTGTTTAACATTCCTGCTCTCTGTTCTCCTGCATGGGGCCGCAGAATAATTACTTCCACGTAGTTAACAATTATGAGCCCGACCCTCGAAGGAAGGTGAAATTAGGGGAAGCTATCAGCGCCGTGTTGAGAAACGTTTAAAACTTTGGGTTTACATTTCAAAATATAAACCCAGATCTTGACACGGCACCAGCTGACAAAACCACAGTTTGTAATTTCTAGGTGACAAATTGCAACTTTTCTGATGCCTGCACAGAATTTGAGTCTAATCCAATGAAGGGTAAACTTTTGTATTATTATTATTATTATTTGAAAATTTACAGCCTTGCTCCCACCGGCAGTAATTCTTTATCCTAAACCACAATAAAGGTTAATGATGGTGTTGGTTTATATCCATGCTGCTGAGCCAAATCCCAAAAAAAAAGGAAGCAACAAATACATCCGCTTCAGGCGCAGCACAGCCTTTAATAGGATGAACACAGACTGTGCACCCTCTGCTTGTGTTTGGTGAAGTCAATACTTCTGCCGGTTGTTTGTTTGATTGTATGGTTGATTGTGGCTGCTGGTGTATGGATATATCTGTGAGGCAGATGTCTGAGGGTTGTGTCTGTCTTGCAGATGTGATATTTACTGCCCGAAAACAAAAATATGGCAGCACTTTCCTCCAAAAAGTATAATTAGCTCTGTTGTGACTGAATTCTGAGTCATAATTTTCATCATGGCTCTATGAGATGAACTATTACTTTGCATTGTGATGTTTGGATGACGAACATGGCAGTATAAGAAGGGACACAGCAGCTTTCCATTCTGTAGGTACTATCTTTTCTGAGATATTCTTAAAAGAAAGAATGTCTGGAAGCTTAAGAATCTTCATGATGTCTTTAAAACTAGCTGTGTACTCTCATCCAGCAATGTAGCTCAAATTGATGAACACATTTAAGCTGCTGCCACACCTGTACCTGTATTTCCATGTATGTTGACATTTTGAGAAATACACATTATGTGGGTCTAAACACAAAGAAATAAAAGGACAATTTGCACGACTTGACAAGTACTCCGATTCTGAATGGTACATGTTTGTTAGGATCAATAGTGTGGATACTGTGTTTGTTCTTTACTTCTCTGTGATGTCTCCACCTTGTTAAAAACTATTTATTTTGAAGTAACTGACCCCAGGTAGTCAGGTAATTATTAGTCAAATTAAGAACGTGATGCAATTTGGTCCACATTTTAAAAATGTAACATTGAGAAGTGAATCAAATAGTAAGTGATGTTATTATTGGACACTCATGAGATCTTCCTTTCTTTTTCCATCTTCACTTCTCCTCCTTTCCTCCCTTTCCTTTTGCTGATCTTCTTTATTTTGTCCTTCCTTTCTTCTCCTTTTTCCTTCCGTCTCATCCTCCATCCTTCTGTCTCCTTCCCTTTAAAATGCAATAGTTTCTACATGGTTTGTGTTTAAAGCTTGACCTCATAAGAAGTGTCCACAGTAAATTTATACTTTTACACTCGAAATGGTCCAAAAATATGAACCAAGAGGTTTGATATTCCCGAAATACCCAAAAAAGGAATTCCTTTTTTATGTACATATTTTCCAGGTGTACATGGAAAATGTAGAGCTGGAACCCCATAACTAGTTGGGCTATCTGCAGCCGTAGCTGGCTATAGTTTGCTCACTGTGTTAATAAAGGGGGAACGGGACAGAGGTTATTATGCAAAGTTGACTTTTTTGAGCTTTATATCAGATTATTATGTTATTCATTCAACAAAAAAATGTTTGAAGGGACTTTCAGTAAAAGAGTAACGTGATCGGAAAGTTTTCGTGATTTAAATTTGTGGTATTCCTTGATACTTTTGGCTGATCCATGCTAATCCTCTGCATCCTACTCTTCCTCACAGATCTGGAATAAGAGTTATTAACCACCGGCTTCAATAAAGCCATGTTTTATGTTTCTAGTTCAGTCAGTTTTATCTGCAGTTGTTCCTTCAAAGAACGTGGGACCACATTATATCAGTAACCAGACACATTCTGGCAGTTCCAACAAGCTCACTTTTTTTTTTCTCCAAATGTGCATTAAACCTCCCACTTGGATGATTTGTTATGGTGTCTTTGCTCAATAATCAGCTGGATCAGCCCTCTAAGACGAAAATGCTCATCCCACACAAACATTCTTTTGTGAGGCTCGTGTGACGTTGCATAATTTTATTTTTAAACAGTAAAACATTCCTGCAAACGAACGACAGAAACCAGACTGCTGGAACCTTTCTGTGCAGCGGAGTATATAGCTAGCTGAAATAAATTATCACTCAAAGACTTGAGTTGTAGCTTTTGAGAAATGCAAGTTTCTGATTATGAACTCGCTCTTTTCTCCAAAAGCACCATGAGGGGGGTCTTCAGAAACACTATGTTGTGTAAATCATACGGTTTCACAAAAACCGGTCCGGATGTATTGCTCTGTGTCACCTTCTCAGAGCATCGCTGTTTATGCAGTCTGAAGGTCATGTCTCCCCGATGTGGAGTTTGGCAAAACTTTTGGTGCTGCTGGAAAAAGGTCAGGTCAGATGAGGTGTTTACTCATGTTTCTCTTATCGCTGCAGTTAACACACTGATCCCTGTTTGTTTCCATTTCAAGTGCATGTCGTACATTCCAAGGAAATGACAAAACTAATGGGGGAAACAAAAACAGGATTTTTGGGAGAAAAGGCTCTCCAGATTTACTTAAAACTGTAACTTTCCTCCGCATTTCATGCCTGAAACCTGTTCAAGAGCAGATTGCTATCAGCGCACTCGGGGGGGATTCTTACGGTTGTCACTGATGGTTTGCATTTATGGAGAATTATCTGTGCGGCAGCTCTGGCCTGCATGTCGTGTAAGTTAGCTTTTTGTAAGACCTCCTTTCTTGTGTGTAAGTGCTTGAATGTGTGTGTAATTAAAGTTAAGTGCCAGGGCCATTTCGGCAAAAGCAGGGTTTGTAGGCCATAATGTGTTCAAAGCCACCAGCTCAACCGCAATGAAACAATTAGAATCACTGAGCCGAACTGCTGGTCCCTAATGGCTTTCTGCTCCTGGGCATGAGCGATCAAGACTTACCCAAAGCATGACCAACTGAGCACGAGGGCAGCACTGTTCACTCATTGTCTGCGAAGTCAATAAAGCAGCAAACATTTCTGCTGAAGCTCTCGGGAGTGAATCAGATTTCCACCTGTTGGATATTAATGTCTTGCCTCTAAATGCGTTGCTGTTCAACCCGACTGATCTCTTTCCAGGATTTCGTCCTGAAAAGTCTGATCATTTCCAACTGACAACAAAATTACAGTAAATCCTGTTTTTCAAATCATTATCTATTGAGTAATATTTTCCAGAATACTGTCTCTGCTGCATCAGATGTACCAGAATCTGTGGAGAAAAAAAAAAAAAAATCTAATAATTAAAAAAGCTCTAATCCAGCACTGTTATTTACAGTAAATAACAAACGAATACTGGGCCTGAGCAGCTTTCAGACGAAAATGGCTGAAATTTGTTGGAGCTGCTCCAACAAGTTGTTTTACGGTGGGATGAAAGTTTTTTTTCTCTCTATCTGACAGCTTATTTCCAACATCTGAGTCTCGTTAGAGCCGTTACACAAAACAACAAGACTGCAGGGCAAAGCAATGAAGAGATCAGTGAGAAACTGATAGATTTCTCAACATTTGCTCAGCCATGATTTGTTTCTGCCATTATCACAGAGCAATGATTGTACGGTGCATTGACAGAACGGTCAGCGGGATGGGCTGTGTGTGTGTGTGTGTGGCTGTGTGTGTGTGTGTGGCTGTGTTGTCAGTTTGCGCCCCGAGCTCAAGCCACAGAGTCACTGAGCAGATGTTTTTTCTCCTTTTCTCAGTCTGGCTCCAATGCCTGGCATTTTTCATCTCTCATTCCCACTCCTTCATTCTTTTCCCTGCTTTCTTCTCATGGTGGACTCTTCTGCAGCAAGTTTGTTCATAGTTAGCTCAGTTTACCCAACACACTTTGTTTGAACTGCTGCAAACCAAAGCAGAGCTTTGCACATCACTACAGCAGCAGCAGCAGCTTTGGAATAGCATTAGCAATTGAGTAACAAGTAATCTCTAAATTAATTACATCTGGAATGATATTTTTAAGGCTGTGCCTCTCCTTTTCTCCACTACCAGGCCTGACATAGCCAATGAGCAGTTTTTTTTTTTTTAGTTAATTGTTAATATACATGTGACATTACAAGCCTTTGTCCAGAGATACTGTATGCTGTCAGGACATGCAGCATCAAATTAAAGAAATGATTCAGGATTTTTAAGCTGAGGTTATGTTAAAAAGGAGTACATTAAACTTCATAAAACCTTCAGATTAGCTCAAGACCAGTTCCTAGAGAGCTTCAAGGAATCAGCCTTACATTACCAAATTAGGTTGGTTGCTATGGTATCGTGGATGCGACCGCTGAACTCTCATGCTGTGGAGATCTGTTCACTGGAATAACAAATCATGCCTGTCTGTCTGGGTTAGGCTGTTTCCAGGAGAGCTGTCCAGGCCTGACAGCATCGTGAAGTCTAAAGTTTGATGAGGAGCGGCATTTGGGGCCGTTTTTCAGACGATGCCCTTGGCCCCTTTGCAGTTCCAGTAAAAGGCATTCCTACTGGTTCAGCAAATCAAGAAGTATTTGCCCATGTCTTGTTCCCAATTTTGCAATTTTATACATTTTAAAGGTTCAGAAAAGCAATGAATAAACTGATATGATTTTTTTAAAATAGATTGTGGTTGGTTTTTTTTTAAGCCCAGAAGGGAATTCCAGTTTTTTTTTTTTTTTTTTTTTTTTTTTTAAAAAAAGAAAAAAAAAAACTAAAATTTTTTCCCCCCTTTTTGAGACATTTTTTTTTTTGTAAAAAATA
>NW_015112806.1:395334-431341 GCF_001443285.1 Poecilia latipinna | reverse complement strand
ATGAAATTATTTTTTTAAAATAAATTTTGGGTTTTTTTTTTTTAAACCCAAAAGGGAAAGCCCTTTTTTTTTTTTTTTTTTTTTTTTTTTTTAATAAAGAGAGAACTAAAACTCAGCATTTTTCCTGCCTGATTGCAGACATTTGCTTCTTGGTAAACATGACATTTTTGTCAGTGTACATTCGAGAAAACAATTCTTTGAGCATTTGACCTCCTTAAAGATATTCTAAGCTGAGGAATTGGAGATGCACCAACTTATTGTTCCTTTTTATATGAACTTGTCAGCACTGTTGAAACAGGATTTAATTTCCTCTCTGAGATTTTGAATGTCTGCGCAATGAGACGCTCAGAGGCGGTGGAATGTTTATCAGCGGGGTGCATGATTATAAATCCTCACATGGCACTTTTGCAACTTGTTTTACTCCACTTTGGGCATTATTATTTGGGACGTTGCATCTGTGTGTGACTTAAAAGATGATGATTAACGTCTGCAGGTTATGCTAATGCTGAAGTTGTGCTCAGGTAATTTGGTGTACTGTACAGTAGATTTGCTTGCTTTTACTAAGACGTGTTGTTCCAGGTTTTTTCAATTGTAACTTCAACTTGGGCATGTCTTGCGATTGAGAAAAATATTTTATCCCAAGGTTGTTTTTTTTACCTCATCCACCAAACAAGCACAACTGTTCAAAAATATTCAACAAGAATCAGCCTCTTTATTCATTTATATAATAAAATCAGAAACATATATGATTTTCTTTTAAACGAACTACAACTGATGAATTCAACAAAATGTAACTCTCTGAAGTTTGCTCTTAATCCCTGCCACAGTTTGCACTAAGAAGAAAGTTCATCTGCTAATGTACACCGGTTCTTTAGATATTCTTATTACACTGCACTTTATCTTAAAAATGTCAAACAACCTTTTGGGAGAACCTTCCAGAAATCAAACGATGTCCAATGTAAAGACTCTCAATTACAGTGTTTGTATTTTGCGGGACTGCAATGAAAAGTGCTGTCCACGGTGCTGAATGGTGACAAGAGTTGACACTATTTGGTCATCTATTACCTAAGAATATAAACACACCATGCCTATACACCTAATAAAGTGCTTTGATAACTGAATTGTTTAGGCCACTTTTCAAAGCCTGAATACCTTCAAATCAGGACTGTCTTTAGGCCTGCATGCAATTGAGTTCATTTTTAAAAACTGTGACCTACATTTCCTCTGATTTATATATTCAGTTAATCAGAAAAATAAAATTATCCAAAAAAATAAAATCATTAGTTCCAGCTCTGTTCTTTATTCATACATCCATGAGACCCAATAAAAAAAAAAAGTCAACAGCAGCTGTTGTGCATTAGCAGTATTTTTTGGAATCTTTTGCCCATTACATTAACTCAAAGTTATTCAATAATTTATCATCATTTCACCATGGCATCTTTCACAGTGGTTGTTCTTTCACCAAATCAACCTGTCAGATCATTCTCTACCATGTGCGAAGTCAGGTCGTTTTGCGCGAACCAGAAGGCTGAGGTGCTGACATAAGCGACAGATTGTTGGCAGCGCCCAACATTGTCCATTCTAAGTCGAGTTACTCCTGCAGAGGAAACTACTTACTGACCGTACAGTAAGAGTGGAGGACTTTTGTTCTTGTTCTTGGTTAATAGTTTGCACATGCATTCATAGCGGAAAGATGTTAAACTGAAAAACCTACAGGAAGATGGGTGTGATAACTCAAATCTGTCTGCAGCATACCGTGGACCATGGAGAAACTAAAGAGAAGAGAGAGGGAAGTGGAGATACGGCTGTTGTCTGACAATGTGCAAAAGGAAATTAAACAATGCTGAAACCAGACAGCAGACCTGGATTCTTCAAACCGGCAGTGTGGCAATACAAAATCCAACATAACTTTAATAAAAAACACATTGTTTTTTTCCTTCCAAAAACAATATACTAAATGATCCGGGTAAAACAACCTGTTACACACGTATTACTAATTTAATTTGATTTATGCAACTTTTTCAAACTACAACTACAGTTTAAACATATTTATTACAATTCTTGATATATATAATAGATTTGTCTCCTAGGATAGTAAAAGCCATAAATTGTGTTATATTTTTGAGATAGCATGAGATTATGTATTTCCATAAGCACAGATATCATATACATAACTGTGATATTGTCAGCTGGATTTATGTGCCTCTCTTCATAAACACTACTAGATCTTGCTATATCGGCAGCATGTTATCCTAGTTGTAACACTTCCAAATTATATGTGTGATATTCTCTGTCAGCATTTGGACTCAAAATATTAAAATCTGGGACACAAAAGACTGAGGAGCAAATATTTACAGCAAGAGGTGTTACAATTGGAAAACCAAAATCACGAAAGTACCTCAGAACAATTTTAAAGTCTGTTAGAAAAAAAAAAGTTGTATATCTTTCAAAAGTATTAATTGTTTTTAACACAATAAATGTTAATCAAGCACAGCAAAAGGAGGGAAAATTAGAGATGAAGGAATGGCTTTCTGTTTTGTTTTTTTCCTGTTGGTTCCTGACCTACTCTGGGATTTAGTCTGGGAAGGGGTGGAGACAGAAAGAAGGGGGGAGAGAGAGGAGGAAAGTCAAAATGAAGTGGGACAGACACCCCCTCCCACCAACATTACCACGCTGTACTCCCCCACCACACATACTTACAAATCCACATTTACATGTGGACACACACTTCTACACACTGCGTGTGTGTGTGTGTGTGTGTGTGTGTGTGTGTGTGTGTGTGCAACATGCTCTTCAAAGCCAAGTGGTTTTAATAGACATCCAATTAGACGAAGACATCTGGGGAGCTGCTGTTGCAGATAAATAAGGTGAAAGGAAGACAAGATTCAGTCACCTCTCTGAAACTCCTGAAGATCAGGGGAAAGCCGCTGATAGAGGCAGCAGCAAAGAGAGGTGGGGGCCTAAAGAAAGAGGGAGTCACACATGGGAGGAAAGAGGAGAGGCAACACAGCGCTCCTGCATTCAGACTCTGAGAAGCAAGGAGAGAGGACAGACCGGGAGCTTAGCTCACTGACAGACGCATAACAAGAGAGGGGAGAAAGACGAAACCAGTGAGGGCTTGGTTACAATCTCAAGTAACTTCAAAACGAGCTCAGGCACAAAAAGAGAAACAAAGGAGGAAAAGAAGACAAGAAAAAGTCTGGATTTCTAGACTTTTTAGGGGGGGAAAAAAACTTGCCTTCATTGCCTGGATTTTTTTTTTCTTTTTTTTTTGGACATTCTTAAGAGAAGCATCACAGATTTTTTTTTTCTGCCTCCAATTATTCCTTTTCAAATACTTTAAGTGTTTTACTCATTCCCTTCTGCCTCTCTCTTGTACTTCATGGACTTGAGGATATAAATGGGACTTATGCTTATGAGATAGATTATAGACAACATTGCAACATATATGCATATATTTACAGTAATAAAGTTATAATTTGTGCTTTTCTGTTGAAGGATTTGGAGCAAAAAACCTCCTCCTGTTGTGAGGTGATCTTAGATTTGGATATTGACACTTTCCAGAAAAGGGGGACAGCAACCAAATCAGCTGCAGCACCATCAGCAGCTGATCCTTCATCATTCTTCAAGCACAGGAACTGTAGCTCTGCTGCTAAAAGCCCTGCTCTGATCCACTGCCGTCAGACTGTTCTCACCCCAGTTGTTCCACAGGTTTCATCACCTACTGTCCCAGAGAGATTGCCGGTTCCCAGGCAGAGGAGGTCTAGTTGGTGGGTCAGGGGGGGATTCTCCCGCTCTCTTTCCCTCTCCCTGCACCCGGCTCAGCATGCCCCAGCCCCTGAGCTCCTCCATAGCTCTCCCAGCTCCACTACCATGTGTAGATGGACAGTGACACAAGGTGCACCGGTCGCCTGGTTCTCCTCCTTCCCCTGCCGCAGACCTCCATCACTCTTCCTGCCCCTGACTTCCCTCCTGCTGCTCCTCTTGCTCGGACCCTGCGCTTCATCGACAGACTCTGAAAAGAGCCATGCACCAGAGGGGACTCCTACGCCACCTTGCTGGGCGCCGCATCGCCCGTCGTCCGCAAGGTTGCCACGGGCGACAAATGTGTCGCTATCGTCTGCGACGGTTGTCGGGCGACACGTGCGAAGCAGCTACAAGCATCTTCAAGGAGACGTGCGCAGGAGGAAGCTGTTCTCCTATCAGAAATTCTTTCTTCGCATTGGCAAGGACGGAAACGTCAATGGCACCAAAAGAGAGGATGATCCATACAGTAAGTTAAAGTTTATCTCTTACGGCATATTTTTTACTTTTACTTAATGGCCCAAATAATACTCTTTACCAGTGCTGCTGCCTGGTGAGTTTTTAATAAACTGTTTTGGTAAAACTTAAAGGTTGTGCTAAAGCCACCAAACGCAAAGCTCCTACTACCAATGACCAAAGACACAGAATTTTTTCTTCTCGTCTGTCTCATGAGTTTATCTACAAGGAATGAAGTTTTTGTGTTTCTGTTTTGGAGCAAGTGTGTACATTGAGACAGGTGACTGGGCAAAAGCACAAATAACCGCGGTGCATGCTTCCAGCCATGTGCGGAGGCAGAGCATATTTGTCTGACTACAAAGAGCTCAGTTAGAAGAAAGCTTGACAGAAGAAGAGCAGGAGGGAAGAAGAAGGAGGAAAAAAACAAAAAGAAACTAAAACAAGTAAGCCAAGCAGATAAAAATAAAGAAGGGAAGACGATCCACTGGAATCAATTAGAAATCGCCCAGAGAAAGTTCTTCATCTTTGATGGGAAATATCTGAAACGGCTATTACCGAACCCCATGGGGAGAATGACAAGTCCACTTACTCCTTGCTGCTATTGTGTTGCAGCTCTAATAGTAGTGGGCATATGCTAAGTTTGAGGTTTTACTGACTCAGATGTAAAGTGATCTCTGCCTCTTTCTCTGAATGTGCATTTTCTGGGCTATGAAATATGATTTAATCCCCATTTATCCTGAGAGGGGTCAGTGAGAACACAGGACTATTTGTCGGTGCCACTAAGCTTCACATTTGTACAGCTGTCCTACTTTCGCACTGGCTCCAGCCTTTGTCTTGCTCTGCCAAGATACTTCTCTGACATTTTTACTGCAGGTTGTGTGAAGTTGTACCTGATAAAGGGCGTCGTGCATGCCCCGAACCAAGTGCCCAGTTTGCACACCAGCATATCTAAACACTTCAAAACTTCACCATGCGAGGCTTATCACAACCAGTTATGGCTGATTGAGAGCAGAAAATCAGCTGTTATCATTCTGTCCTCTGAAACTTTTATCTCATAGTTAAACACATCTGGAAGTTCTCCAAGACTGCCAGAGAATTTTGGCCTCTGAGCAGCTCGGAGTAACTCCGCAGCCTCAGGGCACACTGACAGTAGTTGTTGAGGGAGAACAGAAAAGTACTCCCACGCTTACCTACCCAAAATTCTCCACCAAGCTTTACTGAATACGACAGACACCATCTGATAAACGGAGAGAAATTATTTTTACTGTGAATACTGTCCTGCTGCTTTAAATCATCTCGGTTTTTCTTAATTTCAGTCCGTGTCTGTACGAGCCATTCTAATTAGAGATACATCGGTCAAGATTGTGTTTCTGTGGTTACAATTTGACTATATTAGGAGCAGGTATGTCGTGGTGCTGTCTGAGAGAAGACATTTTACGTTGTCGATTAGCATACTTAGCGGGAATAAAGCCACTGTCTGTTTATTCTCCCAAGAATGTAGATCCTTCCCTTATCTTTGAAATATGACAAATAGCTGGCAACATTTGAAACAGCTGATAAAATGATATAACTTTGGAGTAGTTTGTTCAGCCTTCTTGTTGTCTGCTTTAAGTCTTGCTCTCCCTCACTGTCTTGCAGCCTGGATAAATCACAGACTTCCCAGCATAATGAAAATTGTTTCTTTTTTTGAGAAACTTCTTGCATCTCTGTCACATCAGCGATACAGAAACATCTGAATTTTAGTCTGCAGCGAGAGCCTCCACAAAGAATGTTGACGCTCCATTCTGTGATTGGAAAAATCTTTTTTTTTTTGGATTTCACAAACAGCTGGTTACCCATCAGGCCTAATCAAGCAGCCAATTGCTTTGTGCATCTCTACTTGCGTTACTATAGGTCTTTATCTCTCATGCATATGTCATAGGTCTCCACGCATCTGACCCTGGGACTTTTGGAGAATATGCCTCCCCTGCTGGGAACACACAGACACACATGCATGCAGCTGAGCAGAGAGAGGCCACTTTTGCACATGGCCTCCATATGGCAAAGCCTACTTTTATTAGGGCCAGTGTGAATATATGCGTGTGTGTGTGTGTGTGGGTGTGTGCGTGTGTGTGGGTGTGTGCGTGTGTGTTTGTCTGTGTGTGCCACTCAGACACCAAGTTTTTGCCAGACATGGCTGAAGGAATTTCAATTAGCGTCTCTTCCTCCCTCCCCTTGCCTGCAGTGCTCTCTGATACACTCATGCGCATGTATGGATGGTTTTACACATACATGCATTTAGCTCTGCCATCAGGCTGCAACATGTCACTGACTGTAATAGCATTAGAAAAGCAATTAATCAGACTGAAAAGCTCTTGCATGTCATTATAGTAGAAAAATAGTAAGTGCAGTCTAGAGAGTGAGAACCGTGCTGCAGGGTCTTCGTTCTCGTGGATTCAGTCAGGTTTCGCGTTTGCGCACAACCCTGATATATAGAGAGATCTGTGCACTTCTTGCACTTTTTTTGCATGAGCTCTGAACAAATTGCACCCTTCAAAGTAAAGCAAACAGAGAGTAACTTAATTCTGCTCCCTTGTCTTTGAACCTGAATGTGGTTTTTCACTTCCCATGTTTCATGTTATTCACACGCCTCTCTTGCTCAGGAGTTTGCGCACCAACAGGTTTTGACCACACTTGTGTTTGTTTTAACATTTCAGATCATAACATTGTTCATGTACACTGTGATGATTTCATAGCTGATAGAAGCAAAACAACCGCTGCACACAGAGCAAAGAAACAAATTGCTCGTTTGATGCAGGTTTCTATGGGGCTCTCATTAGAAACAAATCATCTCTTCCTTTTCAACTGGACAAGTAACAAAAATTGGAGACAGAGGCAGATTTCCTGATATGGGTGAAATGGCCCAGGCCGACACAGACTGTGGGGGGACCACAAGGAGAAAAAGTTGTTTTAATTGAGCCCCAAAGGAGCATTTTGAAAACCCAGAGAGATTCCTTAAATTACACTTTAGATTAATAAAAGTTTTATACTAGCGTTATCACACATCATTAGGGCTATCTCATATTAATTATCTGCCAAGATCAATTTATATCAGACCAGGGGTTGAAACTTGAATACTTTTACCATTGTGATTCCCCCCCTGTCTTGTTGAAGGGGCAAGCTGTGCTGTTTCTTTTTAAGGGGAAATATGACTCCCCACCCAGGGAGTCCCTGCCTGGGGGGCGCCATTAGCACACCAAAACAGTCAGTTGCTTTCCATTTACTAAGCATTCTTAATTGCCTGTCTAATCCACAGAGGGAAGCGACCACCTTGTGTTTTGCAATGTGTTAGCACTCTAGTCAAATATCCCTTTGCACTGTGGCTGGCTAATTATGCTAAAATGGACTTATGATCCAAAGCATTCGAGTCTGTGTTTAAAGGGCCATTTCAAAGATTTTTTTTCTGAATCTGTTCCCAGCTTAGAATCCTAATAAATTAGTCTTATTAGTGAATTTTCTAAAGCACAGAGATAGACATAACGCAATTAACTTTCAATTCCTAATATGTCCGATAAGATGAATGTTAAAAAGTTACTGTTATTTTTAAATTGTGTTCATTGGTGAAGTGGGATCAGAGAGAAGGACAGAAGAGGAGGTGGTATGCTTAAACTGGGCTTGTGACTGAACAAACCCAATGACCTTATTTCCAAACGGTCCACCTGTTCAGGACGTTGAAAATGATTAGCATGGAAGTTCACTCAAGAACGGTCGTCATTAGACCGTGGCAGAGGCAAAGAAGATGTTTTAACTCCTGGGATGAGTCTCCCTAATGCAGTCGAGCCGGTCTGAGTATGTCAACATGGCGGCACATAATTCTAGGTTTAGTCTACATTGTATAAATTTGTGCTCTCCGCTGCTCATCGTGCTTTTCTATTTACCCTGATTTGCTCTGTGCTCATCTATCCATCTCACCTCATAAGTCCCTCGCAATGAGGCACTCTGGTCTCCATGTGGATGTCTTGAGGGCGCATCAGGATGTGATTAGCATTGATCCTGGCCCTGACCAAAAGGCAACAAAACTGTCCTTGTTCTCCTTCCTCCATGTTGTCTACAAAGCTGCCACATTTCATTCACAGACAAACAAATAAGGCAATAAAACAGTTTATGGTTGTTTGAAGTTTGACCACAGTTTGACTTCACTACAGCCACTCGGACAGCAAATATTTCCTCCGCTGATTAACACACCATAATGTGGATTCATAGAAAGAAAGGTGTATTCTCTTTTGAGTTTTAACTTTTTTAACTCGTGTTTTTTTTTGGCACTTTAGTTGCTTTAAGATGCCAGTTAAACATTCCCACGTGTAGAAGATTATTTTGGACTTGAACTGTACACAGCTCTATAATATTTTATTGACCATTAGTGCACATAAAGATTTTGTTCTTTTTAACAAAAAGCTTCATGAGGATTACTATAAAAGTAAAAGTTAAGTCAATTAGTGCAGCACACAGGTAAATGTAAAAATATAATACCTCGTAAAAACGATAATGCAACACAACTTTTCCACAATTAACCAGAAATATCAATGTGTTTTATTGAGATGATTGGTGATAGATCAATAAAAACTAGAACATAGTACACATAGTGAGAAAAATAACAGATGGAACACATTTTTTGGGTGCGCCTGTACTTTGAAAAACTACTTTTTGTCATACGGTAATTACAGCTGAGATCTTTTGCAGGAGGTTTCTGCCAGATTTGCATATCTGAAGGTTAATTGTTTTGCCTGTTGTTCTAAGCAAAATCTCTCAGGTTCAGTCAGATTGAAAAGTGTATGTGGAGATGTACGTCTGGACTTTGACTGGGCCAATCAGAGGACAGAGAAGATATGTATAATGTGTGCATAACACATTTATTTGCTTCACCATGCCAGCAACATAATGCTGCCAGCATCATTGCTAACATTGCAGTAGTGTTAGTCTTTTTGAAACTTAATTTGGTCTCATCTGACCAGAGCACATTTTTCACACATTTGCTATTTCTCCTGTATGACTTGTGATTGGCAAGACTTGGTATCTTTGGAGGTTTGCTATATCCTTTTCATTTTCAGATCATGGATTGAATTGTGTCAATTAATATGCTTAAAGCTCAGTTTAAGTTTTTGCAACTAACTCTGTTTTGTATTGGTGTATCACAAAAAAAATAAAATAAAAAATTGTCAAACTGTGTAAAAGGTAAATGGATATGAATACTTTGGCAAGACACTGTAGATTTGCAATTTTCTGTTCTGGTTTTGCTGTTGCACTTAGAAACTGGAAACTTGTCTGGGAGTGTGTGGAAATTTTTAAGCATATGTTTGGATTTATAGGTCCTTAGCAACAAAAATATGTATTTCTTTGCTCTTAGTGGTGTAAACCTCTATTGCCTCAGCAAATTTAAGGAAGATCAAAACCTGGAACAAGATCCTCCACTCCTACATTCTTTTCACACCCCTTCTATCCTTGAAATTATTCCCAGCCTTCCTTTCTTGCTGTTTCTGAATGTCTCTGATTTTGCATCCCTTGTTTTGCTGCTTCCTCTTTGCTCCGAGGAGCATGTTTAGGGTTCTCATGGGAAAAGGTAACAGTGTGGCCTATAAAAAGAGAGTTATGAGGTGGTACTGGATGCACCAAGGGTTAGTGTCAACATTGCTTTTCATTTAAGATTACCTTGACATCTTCATAGACTCTTCTCTGCACCGGCTGTAAATATAAGTTCTGTGCAAGCACCCCTGCAATAACTTGTTCATTAAACATTGAAGTGCTCTTATAGCTGCTGGTGTATCGTTTAAAATCAGTGGTTATGCTCACTGTGCAAACATAAAAAAAGGATGCTGCGCACAGTCATGCTAATATTTACGTGTGTCTTTTATGTGGGAATCTGTTTGGAAACAAAATTAGTGAACACATATTTGAATTGCCAAACAAAATCATTTTTATTTGGTCCTTACATCACCTTTGTGGGGTCTCTAAACCACTAATAACTCTGTATGTATTAACAGATCAGTGTATATTTGGTGGCTTCCTTCATCTTCTCTGTAGTGTTGTTCAGTATTTTAAATGATGCAGGAATCTGGATAAATGAAGTTATTAATCCAACACAATTTATTTTGTTTTTTGAGCATTTTGTTGTTTTAATGTCCTGCTGAAACTCTACATAACGCTGTCTTACATAACAGCCATGTTCCAAATTACTTGGAGATGTTCAATAGGCTTCATTATAAGCTATTTCGCAACAAATGCTCTGGAATGGATTAAGACAAAGATACGCAGAGTTTGTTCATCTTTGTAAGTTACAGCTCGTAATGTTCTACTTCTTTAATAGTTTCTATCTTATTGTGTGCTTTCGTATTTGTTACAGCGTCCATTTCTATAAAAATCTGAATAACTACAAGAACTTTTAATATTTTTCTAATTTTGGTTGCATCATGTTGCTTCTTTACAAGCCACAGCCATTTCTGTAACCGCATCTGTCCTGTTAAGGGGTCTCATTCCAACTCAAACACAGGAGTGAGTGTGATCGCCCAGAGGTCAAGAGGTGTGAGTGCCCTTTGACCTCATTACTGCCCATGCAGGGTCATTTTCGGAGCACCGAATGGCTGATACATGCATCCTGGAAATCCCCACAATAAATACAATTCCTTTGTATGCCATTTAAAAGGTGATGGGAAACACTGCATGGGGTTGAAATAGTTTCCTTAGCATGAGAAACAAACCACTGATATCCATAAATATATCAGTGGTTTATATACCAAAATTCCAAATATCCAAATATAATATACCAAATATCCATACCGTTTAGAGAAACCGTATGGATATTTCTTCCCATTAACACAGTCGAAGGTTAAGGACCAATAAATCATGACCTTTGCTTTTTAGCTAGACTCTTTCTTTATAGAAGTAATGCCCAAATTGTAGTGGGAAAGCTCAACATTTCCTGTGTGAACTGTGTGGCAAGCACACAATAACAATCTCAGTCTAAGAAAATGGAGTGTCATTGATTATGACTTTGTTGTAATCAATGCTGTGTGTCTAACGGGGCACATTAGAAGCTCTGTAAATGTTTTAAGTGCTTGAACTTTCCGGCTATCTCCATAAAATGTTTCTGCGATTGTCTACTATAATCAGCTGAAACATATGTGCAAAGCACCTCGTACTTGGAATCCCAGTATCATCCGTGGCTTTTATGGTGTTTCTGGCTTCATCCTGTGAGATTAGGTAGACATACTCTTTGATCATTCGCCACATGTTTATTATCTTCCGAATCATTTGCTAAAGGGAACATTTTAATATTTCCATTTGCGTCTGAACAGCTTCTAGAAACAGTCAAACAGCTAAAAATCATATCATTATATTTATGGGCAATAAGCAAATGCTTTTTATTGTCCGGAAAAAAGAGCCGTTTCAAACACATCCTGATTATTATATCAGTCAATCAGGAGATGCTTGCCCCGTAACCAAGCAACCCCAGCCAAGCCTATAGCCAATGACTTAGCCATGCAAGCAGAATTCAACACACTTCATTACTAGAAGAGAAATATGATTGGTCAGTTGGTTTACCGCTGTACTGACTGCTGGAAAAGACAAGTGTTTAGTTGTTGGCTCCAATACACAACATATATGCATGCACAGTCTCCCAGTCATGGAGAAAAGAGCTGTTTTATTTTTACACTGTCTTTATCAAAAGAACTTTACATGCATTTCAAAGCACCACATTAGAAAAGGTTTATGAAAACTGCAAAGTTTGAAATAACATCCTGAGAGATGGTTTTTAGCCATTTCGAAAAAAGAGTTCATACGCTACAGAAAGAAAAAAAAATACTGAATAAATTCTGATGTACATATGCAACATTTGCTATAAAATGAGAGGCACACAAGGCCAGGAAGGGAGTGGTGGATCTGTCCCATCCACCAGTGGGTCTATTGGCAATGTCCCAGTCATGTTGCCGAAGAAAATTGTAGTCTGCGTGAATCACTTCACAATGGAGTCTTTTGAAAATTACCACCAGTATAAGGCAAGATTTGCCAACAGACCTCAACTGAAGGAAATCTATCAGTTACTGTTTGATGCAAGTCTTAAGATTAAACATGATTTCAGAAACCGCTGCTGCATCCTTGGATCCTTGGTGGTTGTGCAGGAGTTGCCACTTCGTCTGCTTCTGGATCTGACTCGGAGTCAAAGCTGTACCATTGGACAACTGCACATCTGTTTGCAACCGTTTTCACGTGCAGAACGTAATCGGTGTAATAATAGAGACATAACCTTAAAACAACTCATTCCTTTCAGAAAACAACTCATTCCTGGAAGGAATGAGTTGTTTTCGAGAAGGCGAAATCTCATTTTCTGAGAGAAAAAACATGATTTGTTTAGCCTATAGACCTATTCTGACTTGCTCAATTAGTAGAACTGTAGAATCAGATAAAAGAAACTGATGTAATGGTTGGATCAATGTTAAACAGTGGTAATTCCCCCCCAAAACACAAAACTTCTTCATCATGAACCTATCAGTGATACATATTTTTTAGTATTTTAGTAATTAAGTATTTATTTTAGTATTTTACCTTCTGAATACGAGTTTACAAGAGTTTTATTTTACAAGTTTCATTACATCAAAAAGGAACCAACTGGACTGTCTCTTCAATACCTTTGTAAAATATTATGTTCAATGTTATATAGATTTAATAAATGACCCTTGACTCCATTCAGTTAGAAATGTCAATGAATTTTAGTATCTCAGAAAATTGGATGCAGAGCTACTTCCTAATAGGTTCTAGTAGCCAATAATTGTGTTATGTGATCCGCTTATTTGCAGATTTGGAAATTGTTTTGTGTTACATTGTATCTGAAAATGTGTCTTTCTATGGGCCAATAGGTAGCTTACTGCCCGCCACATCCCCAAAAGACCCTCCTCTCTATGCAGCACGGTGCAAAATAAAGAATCTTCAGTCAAGGAATTGAAGAATGGATTCTGAATGTTTCTTCATTATTAAAGTTCAGCTACTCTTGAAAGTGGAGCTTTTTCTTTGCCATGGATCACCGAGGAAAACGAAAGGATCTATCTCAGTTTTCCGTCACTGTTTACATATTTCCTGTCATCGACGCTTGACATTTCCCCCGTTATTTTACTCACTTGTCGATTACTCTGTCAACTATGACAAGACAGAAATAGAAGCCAGATTTATGTATGCAGTCCTCCCACAACCTCAGACCAGAAAGGATCCGCCCTACAGAAAAGCCTTTCAGCGGCAAATATGCTTCTTTACGATCTTCATCTGCTTTAGAGGTTTTTGGCTCTTGGAGATAATAACAACTAAAATTAGCATTAAAAGACAAAACAATCCCTTCAAACTCTAAATAGTTTGTTCACTGATAACCTCTTTTATCAAATGAGTTTTGTAGAGTTTAAGAAAACATACATGTGAGATGGGAAAACATGAAAATTGTGCAACGAGTTCTTTAACTACATAAGTACACCTGAACTCCAATGTAACTCCACAGAGTCCGCATTGCTCTGAGTTTTACTTGTCCTGCATCATTACAAATGTGTCTGAAGAGTTGTTTACTGCTGTCTACGTTTCATATTGTTGCTATGCTCCCTATGGAGTAAACAGCAACGGGAAAATTGTTTTCAAATTGCAGAATCTACCATGTCAGTGACACACTCATCTTTGTGGCTTGGCATTGCTTCATCTCGAAAAAGTTAAAACCAGAGTCACTTTGAAAATAACTCTTTAACAAACGGAAAGCTTGATTTTCTTGGGTGTCTGAAACAGTTTTTGGCGTTATCCAGATGTTGTAATCTGGATTTAGGAGCCAGACTGCGCTGCGAAAAAACATGAAAATAACACAAAGCTAATTTATAATAATAAGATAACCCTAATAAGAAGTTTTCCACATTGAGCTTAGTGTTGGGCATTTTGTAACATTATATTTTTCTGTAGCATTATAAACGTAAAGATGAGGAAATATAATGCGAACCACATGGCCCCTTAGTGCTTTTGCCCTAGTGAAATTATGTTAAAAGTTTATACCTGTTCCTAAAATCTAGATTATCTTATCCTTGTGGCTGAAGCTTCAGCTAATCTGAGCCAAGACTAAAGTGGTTTTCTACCATCTTTAACTCCATCCATCCACTTTATGTACACCCTTGTCCCTTGTGGGATCAGGAGGTTTGTTGGTGCCTTTCTCCAGCGAACGTTTTGGGCGAGAGGCGGGGTCACCCTGGACAGGTCGCCAGTCTGTCGCAGCCCTCTTTAACTCATCGTGGACTATCCTGATAAATTCTCCCTTAGGGCATCAGTACAAACGTGTACCGATTGTAGGCAATCTGTACACATAGTCAAGTATACCGATTGCCTACATTTTTCCTGACATATTTTTTATTATCCCCCACTTGCTAATGGATACTTGCAAGTTTGATGAGCAAGTCCGGTGCCTCGCTCTGTTTCTTCTCCTCCAGGCCAGCCACTAACTAACCTGTTAGTTAGAATTGTATTAAACATGAAGGCCAATACTGAAGTGTCACCTGGATGTGAGCTTGATGCCTGTGAAGAGGTCGAATTCCTGACCAGTAAATCAGTTGGAGGTGAAGACCAGCATGGGTGACGCATAGCGTGAAGGGCTGCAGTCATGCTTAGAACATGTGCATTACCAAAAAAAAAAAAAAAAAAAGTCCCTCCAAACCAAATACACACCTTGTGTTCCTGCTTCCCTCCATGCCTCATCGTTACACTCACACACCCGCTCACACACAGCTTGAAAGTAAAGTTTTTAATGGAATCATCAAAGGTAGAGTTGAGTCCAAAAAGGCATCTGGATGGTCTGGCTCTTTGAGCTGGGTCGTTAGGAATTTCAGCAAATTACCCTGTGTGTATGCGGGAGTGTGTGTGTGTGTGTGCGCGCACGTGTGCGTGTGTGTGTAAGTGTACTAAATAAACATTAATGCAAGGAAAGTAAGAACTAAGTTCAAAGCAAATGCGCAAACTGAATACTGTTTTATCTGAAAAGCTTACAATAGTGTCTTCAACAGCTGAAACTTGCAGGATGGTTTTTTTTTTTTTTTTTTTCCCTCCTCTCTGGCATTACACAGCAATCCATGCAGAAACCTTTCAAAACAACAGTTGGGCAACATCACGCTGGCAGATGAACTGTAAATGAAAAATGTGTGAAACGCGGACGACTGTCGCAGCGCTTTTCCTGAAAGCATAACTCCTGTCGTGTCAGACCTGCGAGTCTGTTTGGAGAGAAGCCGGCGGATTTGGCGCTCTATCATGTTACAAAGTCAACTGTGCGAGAGGGAGAGAGAGAGAGAGGGATCACAGTTTCTCAGGTGGTTTGGGGTTTTTCTCCCCCCTCAATCATATAACCATTAACATCACAAAGAATTTCTTCTGGTTTCCTCTCAGTTGCTCTTAAGCGCGTGTGACATAACTCGCTGTGATCGGCAAAGTGGGCTCACAGTACGCAGGTCTTGAAGGAAGGGTACGAAACGTCATTTACCTATCTACAAGATTTCTAGCTTTGTAAATGAAAGGTTTTCATTTACGTTAGATTTAGCTGTCTCCTTGTACGAGAAGCAGTTTTGGCCTCAACTTGGTAAGGACAAAAAAAAAAAAGAAGAAAACTGAATTATAAGCATAAAATTGAGCTCAATAATCCAATGAGAGAAGGTGAAGCAAACTTTTTTTCTTCATTCTGATCTTTATTACTGACGAAATTAGGTTGAAATCCCTCTTATGACTGTACCCGAAAACAAATTTAGAACCTCTGAAGTTTTGTTTATAACAATATGTTGGCCATATTGACAATCAGCCAGGGGCCTTTGTTTTCTCAACTTAGTCAAACCCGCTAAGCCGAGCGGGCTTTGATGTGGCCACTGAGTGCAGGATGACACTGATGTCAACCACATCAGTCTAAACCAATACCTCCGTGTTCCTTAAAGCGCATAATATACAATGGCTTCCACTACGAGCCAAGCATCTTCACGGAGTAATCTGCACTGCCGGGGGATGTTTGTTCTTTCTCTTTGACTTCATAAAGAGCTGGAAACATTCAACTTAACTTCTATAACCCCGTTAAAAGCCTGGGTGGCCTCGGATGCTGCGGCAGCTACAAGGACTATTTTCTTTGTCGTGTTTCTCTCTGATTTCTTTCTTTCATTTATTTTGTTTTTATTTGCCTGACAGAGTATAATATTTTTAACGTCTGTTTTAATCACGTCGGTGGGCTCATTTACCCTCAGATTAAAAGAGTAAATAAAAAAAAAATGAACCCCTTTATTCTTTTGTATCTTTTTATGAGGTTTCCTGGATGTAAACAGTCGAGTTGCAGCAAAGAAGAGGCATCGTCAATCAGCGACGTTGTTTAAAAAAGGAAAAATAAAAAATCTAAAGTGTTGCATTTCTTTAACATGGGATTGAACATGTCACAGAAAAAAAAAAAAAAAAAAAAAACTGCCCCATTTTTCCTGCTGATTGCAGCTCTTGACACCAACTGCTTGTCAAGCGGCGATATTTCAAAATGCTCAGCGAGATCTCTACAAGCATTAGATCCACTCACAGCTGGTCTCCGTGTCAAGGTCACCGAGTGAACAACTGCTCCGTAATCTTCAAAAAAATCCCCAGAATAAACAGTGGAAACATTTTCACAACCTCCCTTAACCTTTAGGTCCAGTTGGAGTCTCAGTGACCGTGTTTCCAAATGGGGCCATCCAGGGGTCGGCAGGAGGTTTATGTGTGTGTGGGTTTTCCTGTGTGTGTGTGAGAGAAAGCCTGGATTGTCCTCATTCTTTAGCAATAATAATGTTGGCTACCATTTGATTGTTGAAACAATGACTTCATTAATCCATTCTATGAGCTGTTAAACGATATAAGAAGTTACCATGTCTGTCAAATGAATGTGGATCTTTTGAAGTTATGTAAAAAAAACAAAAAAAAACAACAACATCTTAGCAGTCCAGAGATTGATACTGTAATTTAATAAAAAACAGATTTCCCGTGCAAAGAAGCCTCCTTTGACTTTGTGCCTGAATTAGACATGAAGCACCAGCTTTTAAGATCTTTCACCAGCTGGAAGACAATCGAAATAATTTGTCTTTGACTGAAGCATGAAAATGAAGATCTGGATTTAAAAGCATTTTACCTTGGCAGAAAGCAAGGAGATACTCTGTTATTAATATAAAACATATAACATTTTTGTTTCTGGTAGATGGCAGGCCTCAACTGCGGCCATGAGAGTCTAGTAACACATGGTAATGTAATTAAAGTGTGGCCTTGTCTTGTACCAAAAAGGCAAGCCTATATATGCTGAACATTTCTATTTGTTCCTTCAGAACCTGTAAAAGTCAAAATGTATTATTGATTAATGTATTTTATTGATTAAATTGATTCGACGTCTTGCTGAAAGAGTAAGAATATCAAGATTCTTCAGAGAACTGCAACATGTATTCCTCCACAGGCTGAACATATTTATCACTACTACTTGTGTCCTTACATATTTATATTCTATTTGAGTCAAAAAAAGATGTATTTTATTTATAGTTCAATCCAAATTAAATTGATATTGTTTGTTCATAGATAGATAGATTAAACCCTGGCATGCCAGTTTCTTGTTTCATTTTCCCTTCTCATTCTTCTGAAATGGGATGAAACAGTGTCTTATTGATTAGCGTCAACAGGGCTACAATTTTGGGTGGAGTTTGTATGGTAGTAAAGTTATTTCCAAGAACCTCATTAGCGTCTATAAAAGAAGCACTTTGCAAAAAAAAAAAAGCCATAAACTACGAAAGAAAACAATCGCGTCTTTCCCCGCTGAGCCTCCGTGAGTCACAGGGTGAAAAGAAGGGTACACACCGGACGGCGCACTCCATCACCAGATGACTTTACATGCATGTTTCTTCTTCACGAGAACATGCAGTGCCCAAACATCCAAGGCTCTTCTTACTGCAAGAGAACAGTTCATGCGGTGCACGACATCAACCATGAGTGGGTTAATTCCACAAAATGCACCTCTGGGATTTGACAGCCAAAGATTATTTCATACTTTTGCCCTGTTACACACAGATATTGGCTTTGGTAGTGACAGCTTGATGGATGTGTCCAAAACTTGTACATTCAGGAAGGCTTTTGCTGTCGTCGTACCTCGGACTTGGTTCTCTTCTTTTACAGTTTAAAACATAAACGACAAATAAAAATGTGAGTGACATCATGAAAGTAGAGACACAATGAAATTCCCTAAATTGCATAACATAATTAGCTTAAGTATTTAAAGTTTTCGTTCATTAAAGTGCATTTATCAGGGACAGCTACTGGGTTAATCTATGATGCCCGATCACAATCTTTTTCTGTCCGAGACTTCCACAAATTGAATAACTGCAATCTAAGCTTTTTGTTGCAGCCTGGAGATTTAACTCGACGGCTTCTGGTTTCTGGTAAAGGGGCTATAAAAGAGCCCTGTGCTTTTTGGTTTCTGACAAGCCACATCAAACAGGAGGAGGGAAGAGGGTTTGAACAGGTGGAGCAGCTTCGCGTGAGCACAGACAGATCTTATTTTGTATGGATCACAGCTCAGAAATGTCAGCTGTGGAGCGGCGAGAGAGAACATTTTGAACCTGATAGATCAGTGTTGTGTTGCGGTGCATGTCTGGCTGAGTAATGGACGGCGTGTATGTACCGAGAGCTACGGAAAGTTTTGGAGTCTGGTTACACGATGATTCCCTATTTTTGACCAAATGAAGGAATTGTGGGAACATAAAGTGTTTCCAGCTTCAGAAAATTGGAAAATGTGGCAAAAAACTATTTAAAGATGACAAGAACAGACGCGGATTTCTCAGGGAAAACCTGTGACTGTATGTCATCCAAGTGTCTTGAATATAAGCCACATGGATCATGCTTTTATGGTATAACAACTGTAACATTTAATAAGAGTACTATCCAAAGAGAACACATATCTGAACAATTTATGTGTTTATTTTTTGCCAATGAGAAGTTTTTGTTGTGGAGCACAGTTCTCAGATTCCTGTATGCTTATTTCAGCAAGCTTTCTTTGTCCGTTTAATCACCATAAGACAACATTTAAGAGACGAGGGCAGGAAGGGGACATGTGGTACAAAAAAACATCCTTGGCATGTATTTTTCCAACCTCTACCTAATCAGGACAAACTGTGACAGGATGTACAGGTTAATATCCATCTCTTTGCTCTTTTGCCAGTAGGTGAACTTCAGAAATGCTTTGAAAATGTAACCTGGGTCGGTCTGCAGCTAATTCTGCAAGTAGGCTCAATTTCCTCCTTGTCCAATTTGCTAATTCTCTCAAAACCCTGATAGTTTTAAGCTCGGTGCAGCGACAGAAAGCCACTGACCACAGTGTAAACCAGTAATTGGTTCACCTCGAAAGCTGATATGGCTTCCTTGACCTCCTGCCAGTCAGGCAGGCAGAAAGCTTCTCTCAGTTCTGTCCGAATGCTTGCCGGTTTGCCCGTGCTCCCATGGTCAGAAAAACAAACATTGCAAATATGTTAAAAAAAAAATAAAAATAAAACGTACCTGGCTTACAGCTTGCTTGCAGAGCATGCAACCCATGAGTGTAAAAGCAAATGAAAAGAGGGCAAGAGGCACATCTGATGTCTCCGCTGGGATATGGATGTGAGGGAGAGACTGGAATAAATAATGTTCATCTGTATTTTGATACAAATACTTTAAGCGGGGTGATATTTTGAAAATAAAAAATAAAAAAAAAACATGCTCTTCAGAAAATGAAAAGAACTTAACAAACAAAAGTCAGTGACGAAGCGGCTCCAGTGGAGTTTTAAATCTGCACAAACCAAACATGATTCAAATAGATAGTTTGTCGTTTCAGTGCCTGATCTGTTGCTTTACTTTGTATCCTACGATTAACCACAGTAAAAAAATAAATAAATAAAAAATGTTTGAGGTTCTGCCCGATTTACAGTACACTATGTGCCGTACAAAGAAAACGTATTTCATCCCTGATGGATTTTGTCTGTTTTAGTTTTTTTTTTTTTTGGGGGGGGGAGAGGGGAAGGGGCAAGGGGGCCTTGCACACTTAATTTTTAGACTATTAAACAAATTTTACTATGATATATAATGTAATCACATCAATGGATCATGTCTGAACATCTAAAAAAAAACAGAGGAAGTACGTCCCTGGGCAAATATGCTTTTCTGCACGACTGTGCAGTTTAAAACTGTGAGCTTGAACAATTGTCTTAAAATCATCTCCTGTTTGTTGAGTTCGTATCAAAACAGCCACTGCCCTACAATATCTGACATCAACAAAAGTAGATTTTCTAAGTGCTGCAATTCCACATCAGTGACTCTGCAAACCGGTTTGACGTGTTTGTCTGTGTGTGTGTGTGTCTCTCTGTGTGTGTGTGTCTTCTTCACCAGGTATTTTGGAGATCAAATCCGTGGATGTGGGAGTGGTGGCCATCAGGGGCCTCAGCAGCAACCACTACCTGGCAATCAAAAAGAGCGGAGATCTGTACGGAGCGGTGAGTCTTGGCTCCGTTTTACTCACGTCATGTCGTGTTGTGTTTATTTATAAAACACATTTCGTATGAAAAATGTAGTAGAAGATTCCTCGAAAATCATCATGTCTGTGAGGCAATAAAGGAGAAGCTGATGTATCCAATTGTGCATCATCTGCTTTAGGACGTGTGTTAGTGTCAAATGAATTTAGGGTAGTTATATATGAATTAGACAGGACCGATAATAGATGTTTGTGGAACACCACGAGCAACATTTACCTACTTAGATTCAAGCATTGGAGAATCAGATTAAAACAATGTTCAAAACGCTAAAGAAAGTCAACTGAAAGCTGCTCTGAAGTCAAGGAGAACAACAATAGAGATTCTGTTGCGATCAAGACAAATTCTCCTGTCATTTAAAATTATAACCACGGCTGTTCCTGTGCTGCGGTTGGTTATAAACTCAGACTAAACTCATGTGAACTTCCTTTTTTTTTATTGACTTACTTGGAGCGTTTTATTTTTGGCAAGAACGCCTTTGAATTGCTAAACTATAATCTCAAATCAAAACTTTGCAATATATTAGATGGCTTACTGAAACACTTTGTAAAACAATGGACAAGGCTTTAGCACTGACTGTTCCAGAAAAAAAGGAACCACAGTTTGTCAGCGTCAGCTCTCCTGTCTTTGCTCGCCATTCAGAAAAAGGAAACACAATCCAGCAGGTTTTTCTATTCTGCTTCAGTCCCTCAGGGGAGAAGCCCTTGTTTCATCTGTTTTCTCCCTCTTTCTGCTCTTTTTCTCAAACTCATTCTCTCCCTCTCCTTCTTTTACTTTGAAAGACCCGTTTTCAGCGTGTCTCTCTAGAGCTGCAGCTCAGATGAAATGACATACGATGTAGGGGAAGGAGGAAGAAAAAAAAAAAAACAAGAGATTTTGTTGCACGACCTGAAACTGAATTCCCATGACGTCTTCTGCCTGGTGCAACACAAGCCAGCAGTGGCGGTTGACTAGCGAGGGGTCAGCGTTCAATTACACTTGATGGCTTTGCACAGTGACTTCTTTATCCGGTGGTAATCAATTGAAATCATTGTTTCATTATATCACCAGATAAAATGTCAAAAACGGTCACAGTTATGTAGTTTGGTCATGAATTTAGCAGTGGTCACTGCACAGCATATTGATTCTATTTTAAAAGCTCTAAAGGGAAAGATTCTTTTTTTTTTTACTTTTTAGGTCTGATCTTTCTGGTATCTTAAAAGTAAAATGGCGTTGTTACCGTAATTTCATCTAATTGAAGGGCAGACATGTACACACACACACACACAGCTCTTACGCAGAAAGTTGAAAAGCCGCACGGCGTCTGTTAAATATTCTCCTTCTGCTTTGAGAACATTCAGTTTTACTTCTGGAACCAATTTGAACAGCTGTGGCCAGATTCAGATTCAGAGGGAGACAGTGAGCAAGCGTGTGTGTGTGTGTGTGTGTGTGTGTGTGCAGATAGTGGGGGGGGGAGGGAGGGCAAGAACATTTTTCCTTGTGACTATCAACTGCATCCAGTTAACTGCCTACTTAAGTGACGCTAGCCTTGAGCACAACGGCATCTTCCAGTAAACTGACAAACAAACGTTCCCTCAGATCTTTTCTCTCCTCGTGGATGAATCATTGCTGCAACGTTAAGACTCAGACATCGTGTCACACTGTTCTGTACCTGCACCAAGCCTTGACCTTCGAAATGTCACACTTTACTAGATCCCACGTCCCATGCCGAGGTTTTACTGCTGGCCTTAAATACACGTGGGACTAGTCCTTAAACAATGGCTTACAGTTTGTTGATTTGTGTTGTCAGAAGACGTGAAGGAGGACGATGTCTTTACGGTGCTCTGCAGAGCCAAAAAGAAACGATTAAAAGCTTTTGCAACATGTGAGTTGCGGCCGTTTAAAGGGAAAACAGAATTAGTTTTTTTAAAAACAGGGACAGTGTGCAAAAACATTATTAAAACATAAATTTCACCAGACTTGCTTAAATTAAATCCACTCCAAATATTAATGACTTAAAGATCAGTCATTAAAGATCAGATTAGTCTTCTTCAGCATTTTCCATTATTCATCCGACTGGTGATAATCGTAAATGATTAAGAGATAGAGTCACAAAAAAGGCTATAACTGGAATCTCCTTGGGGTGTGTCAAAACAAAACTGAATAATTCAGGCTTTCTGAAGTGAGATTCTGTTATGCCAGACAGCTAATATCTTACCTATAGACTCTCTTAGGATCTTTATTCAGTATAAATCCAGAGCACTTGGTTGATACTATTTATGGTCAAAGAATGAAATTACTTTAATCTTAGAACCAAAATAATAGGAGGCATTATAGATTAATGTAAATGTTGCTTCATGAACCTCTAAACTCTTGTCATGTTTGCACTGGTTAGTTATTTTCACAAAAATTAATTATTAATTGCACAGAAGACGTAGGTTGTAGCAGGTGCACTCCAAACAATCCTCTTGTTATAATATATGCACAGGATTCAACAATGTAAGGTTTATATTTTAAAGTTATTTGTGTCTTTTGTATCATTAGGTCAAGAATTTCATGTTTTTTTTTCCTACTTCAATAAATACGGAATGTGCCACTCAAGAAAATTCACTGTAATATTTATTTTTTTATTTATTTTTTACATCCAAGGGATAAAGCAAAGCAGCAAATGCAAACATACATCAAATTTCCATCACCGTATTTGTCTGTAGGTGTTTGTTCTGAAGTGCTGTGTTAGTTTTACACCACATGTAATGAAATATACATCTAACAAAAACTTTTTCGGAAAGTCTTGGTGACCATCAAGATGTTTCCCGGCAAATGTGAGACGGGTCTTTATGTTCTGGGTGGCTTGCCTCTTCTGGGAAGGTTTATCACTGTTTATTGTTTTCTCCGTTTGTGGATAATGGCTCTCACTGTGGTTCCCAAAAGCCTTAGAAATGTATAATCTGATAGATGTCAGAGACACGGGTGGCCATCAATTCTTGAATTTCTTTTGATCACAGCATGATGTGTAGCTTTTTGTTTCTTATTTAATGCCATCAGACATGTTCTATTCCAGTTATTTCTGGATTCTGAAGGGCAGACAGTAATCAGGCCTGGTGTTGGTGCAGTTTCACCAGAAAAATGTGGCTAACCGCAGGTAATTCATGATTTAACAAGGATGGCTTTCACACAGGGCTGGATTGACTTGTATGGCTTCAGTCCTTTTGTATTTACTCAGGTGATCTCTGACATAAATATTGGAATGCCGATTTGAAACATTCACGTGTGATAGAAAGCAAAAACATAAGAAATCTATGAGGGCATAAATACTTTTTCACTGTTCAAGGAGACTAAAGCATTTTGGTTTATTACCAGACAACAAAGTGAGCCACATTCCATGCATCGCTCCGCCCCCCAAAGATTACATAATTATGGCTTCTAACAATCGTCTTGTAAAACTGGATTAATCTTCTGCCAGTAGAATGCCTCAGATATGTCTGTGTACGACCGCACGTCCTTCAGAGTGAATACATCACTCGCTCGTCTGGCTCTGTGTCGAGCAAAAGTCCGTTTGGAGCCACTGGCGGCACTTAGAGACGCTGCTCTATTCGGAGCAGAAAACGCAGCACAAGCATTAAATGTGACTCGTGACACTTTGACACTCAGTGTTTTGCGTGTTTCCCATCCGCA
Organism: Poecilia latipinna; assembly: GCF_001443285.1. NCBI lineage: Eukaryota > Metazoa > Chordata > Actinopteri > Cyprinodontiformes > Poeciliidae > Poecilia > Poecilia latipinna. The sequence goes on along the minus strand of NW_015112806.1, from coordinate 406,865 downwards.
GAGGGAGTTCGGCCCCGACTGTCGACTAATCGAACGCATCGAGGAGAACAGGTACAACACCTACGCTTCTGCCGAGTGGAGGACCAAAAAAAACAAGTGCATGTTTGTTGGACTGAACCCCAGAGGAAAACCGCTGAAGGGAAAGAAAACGCGGCGGAAAAGCAGAGCGACTCACTTCTTGCCCATGGTGGTGCAGCCACGATGATGGGACGCGTCAGCGAAACTGCAGGACATCTATTGGACTTTACGGTGGTGGCTACATGGGACAGATCTGAACCTGGTCTGTAAAATGCACTGAGAAAGAATCAAAATGAAATATATGGAGTGGACTGCTTGTTTGGATAAGGACACTATTTAAAAAAAAACAACAAAAAAAAGAATATATATCAGCATACAATGTATATATTATTTTCAGTTTTAAGTTATAAAGTACACTGGCACAATGAACACAAAAGAAACATCTGTGCCAAAATGTGATTCACATTTGTAGATTTGTGGAGTGCATGGGAAAAAAAAAAAAAAGAAAAAATGATAAAGGTATCTTTACAAACCTGAACGGAAGCAGTAAAAAGAGAGAATAGCTTGTTCATGATGGCACCACCACAAATCTTATTATATCATGTCTCTTTCTTCAGATTTATTTATTTTATGTTATATTTAACAGAAACAAAGAATAGAAGACATACTCTTGTCTTTTTTTCTACCAGTTATGCTTCTCTTTTTACACTAATTATCATTTAAGTCTGTATAAATAAAAAAGAATATATTTGTCTTTAACTTGTCTGTGTTCAGTGTTTGGATTTTATTTTATAAAGAAACAAACAAAAAAAAAACACCTAACCAATGGATTTTAAAAGATAATTATATAATTAACTTTTATATATTTTTTTGTACAAAATAACGGGAATACAAACACAGAAGGCACAAGATAATGTTTATTCTGAGAATATTAAAGTGTAATATTGCAAAGACTTATTCAGATAAAAAGTATGTGTGCTAACGATTTCACTATTTTCACTGCCTTTTCATACTTTATGAAATATTAATGTTTAATTCCTAACTTTCTGCAAAATATAAGTAAGTATTAATTACTTAAGATACTGTAGCAGCATTTTTGGTTTGATCAAGTGTCATAACCTCATATCTCATGAGACGTTTCACCCAAGCAGGGATCAGATCTACAGTCAATGAAAATAGGCTGAAATATGAAATATTCAGTCTGAAACCAAGTCATATTAAAAATTATACTTGAGCTTTCAAACATTTCATTGTTCATCAAAAATACTTACAGCAAAGAGATAAGTGTGACCTCAAGCCACTTCTACTAGCTTGAATAGCTATATCTGTTTATTTTAGGACGTTACTGTGAAGCTTTACTCAAAAAAAGACGCTGAAATCAGAAGTGCAGTAGACCTCTTGTTTTCTGCTCATCAAACTTATTACTGTCATCATTCTCAGAATCGTTACTGTCAGGCATATTACTATCCTGTGACAAATAACACCAAGGTCACAACGATACTCATTATTAAAAAGACATAGCTCTGCAGCATGCCAGTACATTGTCCTGTGTGTTTTAAAAATGTCCTTCCTGAGACACTCGCACGTCTGCCAGCTTTTGGGAGACGTGGCTCAGAGGTTTTTGCGAGCAGCGCTTTCAGAGTGATGATAGTAAGCAGGTGAACAGCTTTTTGAAGCAAGGCGTGAGTTGGGAATCTGCAAAAGATTAGAGTTTGAAAGAAGCCCAGCAGACGACCTGGCTGATTACTTCAGGGGTTTCCATTTCTCATTGCTCAGACCTTTGCATTACAAGTACACATGGCGAACACGGCTTCCTGGAGGATAAACACGGTCTTTTATGTGATAACAACAAAGACAAAACAGGTTTTAGAAATGGCCGACCCATTCGAGTACACACACACACACACACACGCATGCACGCAGTAAGACAGAGACGCACTCGGGCGGCTGGGTAGCGTCGTGTGTGCATCAGTGTGGTCCCAGCAGCTGGGAAAAGCCTCCTCCTTGACCTTACATGTCTGAAACCTGTTGCTGAACCCCCCCGAGACTGAAAGAGACATGGAGCAGGGCATATGGTGTAACATAAATATCACCGCTTTGTTTATCACCTGATTCTAATTAACTATGATGTCATGTTTTCTTTCGATTCTCTCTGCTTCTCCTTAAAATCCCCGCTCTCGCGTCGTTGCCCTCTGCCGCTCCAGCTCGGCTTTTCATTTTCTCACACTTCTTGAAACGTTTCCTCACGTGTCTGCGAAGTTAAGTCGGATTCAAGCTCTTCAACGGGATCCAACGTGGAGCAAGGTTATCACACCGACACACACACACAGAGTCCTCCTCTCTGCCCACTCGCCTGCAGCGTGTGTAATTTGTCCACTGCTGCACATCGCCATCATCCGCTCTCCCTTGTGTTTTCTGCGCGTGCCCTTGCATGTGTGTCCAAGTTAATTTCCACGTATGTGACGGAATCCGCCAGTGTCCGTCTGCCCCACTGTGTTTATTACAAGAAGGCCCTCGATCCTCTTATTATGCTCAGGAATCCTCGGCGTCCAACGCTCATGTCAAAGCGCGAGTAAGTATGATGCATCAGAGGGCGATTCAAATTTCCTTTCATCCTCCCAGGGCATCTAGTCCTTTGTTTATATGATTACTTGGGTGTTCTGTAAACGACATATCAAGTACAATTACTTTGAAATGTGTTCAAGACACTGATACCCCTCCTCTTTCCCTCCCTCATAAAGTTCAAGGACTGGCATTCCTAGCCTGAAATGTCTTCATTATTCTGGTGGTGCAGCTTCGGAGATTTAAATATCCCATTTAATACCTTATTGGCACAATAAATCTGGACTGAAACTTAGATATCTGAGGCAAATGTGTCCACTTGTTTGCTCTGAGAATTTGGATTGAGGTCTGCTCTTACAGTATAACACGTGTCAGGCTCTGGGAGTTGCTTGTTGCGTTTTTATTGAAACTTCAACATGACTTAATGCGCTCTTGCCTTTGCCCATAATCCATTACAAGGCTTTGAGAGCGGGACATTTATTCAAGACAGATGTTTTACACTGATTACCGCTGATATCCGAGTTAGTCGGTTCACTCTTTTCTTTCTGCAGCGAGTCTAAAGTCTTTATTAAAGCCGATTAGCTGTCTTTTTTTTTTTTTTTTAAGTTTACGATTATGCTTGGTATGCTAGGTGTTTGGTTTGTGGAGTTTGCGGCAAGGCTCAGTATGCGGTTTCTGTTTTGACTGCATCTGGATCTATCGGACCTGTGTTGGACCTCAAATGAAATGTACACTGTTGGCTTCACACATTCGCAGCTCCTCTGTTTGCTCAGAGTCCTGTGGCTGAGCTACCTGACCGCAGAAGCAGCTGTGAATATTTTACATCCTGGTGAGCCCAGAGAGACAGAAAAAAAAGGGGGAATAGGAGGAGGCTGCAAGCTGACTTTGACAAAGACGTACTGGACTGGAGGATAGGTAAATGAACCGATGCAATTGCAGGTCTGGGGTAGCGGTGCAATCGATGGGAGGAGGGGCGATGTTTATTGAGCGGGAAGGAGGTTGAATGGGACGCCAAGGAGCGAGAGGAAGAGGGGTGATGGAGGTGATTAGAGGGGTTGCCAGAGAATTTGGGGATGAAGGGTGGGAAGTGACTTGAAGGGGTGTTTGCAGAAGGCTGGGGGTGGGGGTATTATGGGTGGAGGTGGAGGCAATCATTGGAAGCAGACCAAGGGAGTTCCTGGAACCCAGAAGGTAAACCAGGAGATCTCCCCCTTCTCACGTTCAACTAGTTTTTTTCAACCCTCCAAAGCTTCAGGGTTTGGTTTAATTTGTGGCCACAAACGCATCTTACTGTTAGTTGTGTTTATATTCTACTGATACCTGCACATAGTAAAAAAAAAAAAAAAAAATCCTCTTGAAAAAGCATCTTTTGATAACACTAAGCAAATTTAAAAGAACTACCAAATGCAACAATAAGAGTTTCTTTAGCAGAGGATTGTTCATAAGAAGTCAAGAAACACACTGAGAAAAATGTCTTATTCATCCTTTCTTCTGAGATTGAAATGCAAGCATACCCAGAATAATGGAAATGGAAATATATTCTGAAAATTTTCTAAAAGCACAATCACAGGATTAAAGAAAAAGAGTGAACAATTTGCACTCATTTGTTATTAATCACACTCAAGCTTTAGTTTATGATTTATCAAGTAATAGAAAATAAGAGTAAAAGAAACAGAGCCCTCTAAACGTTTTCTTGAAAATAAAAAAAAAGCTTTTAACATTTTTTTTATCTAAGACAAGTTATCAAAAGCTTTCTTTGTCTCTCTCTTTCTTGAGTTGAAAGCAAAGACTTCTCGCTTAACTTGAAGGTATAACATCTAATGTTAAATTTAGAGCGAGTTTGGGAGAGGAAAAAGGAAGGACCTCTAAGGCTTGGAACCGTCAGAACATCCAACAAACTGAACCAGAACATTAAGGACAAAGCGAGGAAAGACAGAGGCTCCTGTGGATCAGAACAGGCCGTTTATTTTCTCTTAACCACTTGCATTCTCGTGCCATGGTTCTCCCACTTCAGTCCCTCTGTCGGTTAGAGCGTTTCTCAGTTTCCAACTGCAGTTCTGTCTGTCTTAAAATAATTTATAAAATATAAGCAGAGATGATTTTTTTTCTGGCTAAGATTTAAGGAGTTATCACAAAGACCTGATCAACCAGACAGAAGCAGACTTTGGGACAAAAAGAGGCTGCATCAAAATAGACTGTAATTAATAAGAAAAAAGCCATCCAGTTTTTTTTTTTTTTTGTTACATTTTTGAGACTGCAGAAACTCAACTTGGAAATCCAGTGTGGCATAAAAGCAGGAAACCAGCTGCAAATGCTGCTAAACTGAAAGCAATCCAACATTTACACTTCTATAAACTGTCATTAAAATATCGCTAAAAATAGGGTGAACGTATGAAATACTTATAATTTGGAAACAAAATGTTTTAAATGTAAAGTGTATTTATCTAAATCTGTTCTGTTGCAAATTTCTCTTTCAGTTTTGACTAAAAACCGCCTCAACAGTGGCTGAAAAAGAAACCCAGAAGGTTGAAGAAATAGAGAGCTCTGCGTTTTGCTTTTCCTTCTCTCTTTCCGCTTCAGAGGTAACCTGTACCTGGATCGCAGTCGTGCCTCGGACTCCATCTTAACATCTCCTGAGGGCTTCAAGTTTCCTGCAACAGGTGGCTCAAACATTTGCCTTGGCCTGCGCTGAGCTGAGGCCTCTGTTTATCGCTTCGGAAAGAGTGAGCAGTGTTGAGGGAGGAATGAAACACAGACAAACAAGCCGGCAAAAAAAAAGAAAAAAAAAAAAAAAGTATGTTTGCAAAGGAAAAAAAAATCCTGACGAGAAAGGGGCCTAAAATGGGACTCACTTGTGTTTCGTCTTGATACAGAGATAAACGCAGGAATGTAAACATGTATTTTTATGAACATTTTCGTCTTGTGATAAACCGACGAAACATTTTCCAGAGCTCGAGCAAGAAGGGGCCAAAAATACTTTAATGCCACTTTTTTCTCATTCTCTCTTTGTGTCACACCTAATCAATTTTCTTTCTTTCTTGCTTTTGCTTTTCTCCTATTTCCTCACCTCTTCCTTCCCGCACTCTCTAGGCAAATATGCCTTCGGCCCGAATGAAAACATATTTGTTGTTTACATTGGCCTTCTCTCGTCAAACTTTGGCACGACCCAGCGTTAGACCGCGGGTTGCTGGCAACGTCTGAGGGAGCAGAAAGACTCTATTAGTCCTTGATCTCTGGCTACCTGACAGCAGAGTCAACATGAAGGGCACGAGGGCTTGACATGGGATCAAATAAAGACTAATTTATTGGCTGCTTGTAAACGCAGAGACCACATTAACCATTGCATTTCCCAATGTACGTCTTAACACTTAAAATTTGTTGTAATCAGGCAAATAAACAATATAATCGGGGATTGTGTATTTCAGCCACATCTTTTAACGTCTGAAAACTTGACGTTTTGAGCATTTTTCTTTATAAAATCAATACAGATTAGTCGGATTCATTTGAGAGGTTTTTGTGAACTTTGTTTTTCCAAATATTCTTAATTGGTCTGGACTTTGCCTGGGCCATTTTAACATATGACTATGTCATGACTGCTTTGTGAAACCATTGCAAAATGCTGGACGGTGAATATCTGTCTCAGACTCAGTCTTTTACAGATTGTCTTGCAGGATTGCCCTGTATTTAGCTTTGTCCATCTTAACCATCAACTCTGATCACCTTTTCTGTCCGTACAGAGGAAAACTCTTCCCATAGCATCATGCTGCCACCACCATGTTTCAAAGTTGCAGGTTGGTAGTCCTAAAGGGAAAGGAGTTGGGAGCCCTTAGTGTAAAACTATGCACTAATTACCAAACAATATATCTGTATTGCACACCAAGAAGTCAGAAAATAAGCAGCAAAGGAAATTACTTTGAGGGATGACAGGTATATTTGTCTAACTTCTTTTTTCTGAGAAAATTTATTTTTAACTTGTATTTGGAAAAAAGAAATCCCTCCAGCTTGCCTAATTTAAAGGTAGCAGATTAAATGGGTCTAAAAAACAAATACATGCACACGCTCAGATGAACCTCGTCGACGTATCATGGCAAAACTGAAAGAGTTTAACCTGTCATTCACGAGAGGACCCAAATTTGGGTCCTCTCGTGAATGACAACCTGTGAACAACAGGTTAAGGGGGTACAAATACTGGGGTACAAGGACAATATGAATCTGTTACTGTTAAAGGAAACAGCATACTTACATATACATATAAGGAAAAAAAATGTAGAAGTGGCTCATTATACGGCTAAAAAAGCAGTTTTTTTTTTCACTACAGGAAGTTCAAAACTTGTCGTGGAGGTGCTTGTAGGATGGATTGAATTAAACCAAAGCACCACACACTAACAAAGGGGGCGCAAGCCTATACAAGGTCACTGTCTCTGTTCTTCATCATGTACCACAGTAACAACAGCGCAGGACTGATGCACTGGAGCAGTGGGTGGGCCGCAGCAAAGTCGGAACAAATGTGGCACTTTTTGAGGTTTTCCCTGTTGATATTTCAGCCTTGATTTTTATTCTTTTTTTCAACGTTATTCTTTTGTTTCCATGCTGTTGCATTGTGTTTGTGCAAGTGACAGCACGGCAGTTTATTCAAAAACACAAATTCTTTATAGCACAAACAACAGTGTCCATGTAAGCTCACAAGTTATAACAAAACGGGTCACAGCTTCCTAATCGCTACTGAAACACTTTGTGAAGCTTTTGTTCTGTTTGAGTGCCATAAATGGACTTTTGAGTAATGACAACTTCCGACTGGGTTTAGTTTTCGTCGCATGCTTCTTTCCACTGTTCCCCAACCTGCTTCTTCGACTGCTGCTGCTGCTGATCCGATGTTGGTAGGAAGATGACCACACTCAGCTGAACCACACACCAGCTTCCAATAGTCTCATCGATGCTTTGTAAATGAAGACAATGCGTGACACAATCATCTGCTGAAAACAATTACATGCTGGAACACCTTGACGATTTCCAGCCGTCATGCTGTTCAGTGCAAAATGTGGCAATCAGCTCCAGAACAAAAAGATAAAGACCTTGTAAGATACTGGTTGAGTCAATTAATTATTTTGTTCTTATATGGGGTGAAAAGCCAATCGGTGAGGAAGAAGCCATGACTCCCAAAAGCAACAGATTGCCGTTTGGAAGGTAAAACTGAAAGTAAAGTTTATTACCACAATGATCAGTGTTACATTTGGAAGAAAAGGTGTAAACTGGGTCCAGATGGACTGAAATTCCAGACAAGTTTGTGGAAGGATACCTAAATATTTAATTCAAGTCATACATCTAAAAATGCATCTCTACCAAATACAAAATAAAGTAAACTTCTGATGTTGGAAAAAAAAAGTAAAAAATAAATTCTACTCCATTATTTTGTCATTTATCAAATAAAAATAAAACCCTAACTGACCAAAAACAGAAAAACTGAACTAATTTCATGTCAGATTATATTTTTACAGCGCATGTAGATACCTTGTTTCAGATGAAATTCTTTTGAAATTTTACTCTGTCTTACACAAGTAGTTGTCAAAAATCACATGCACCTACATTCATTCTTTCTCTGGTCAGACCACTGGAAATAAAAAGAAGTTTGTGGGTGGAGCTGGTATATGTGTTGAGGGCAGCGTGGAGAAAAACCACAGTGAACATGAAGGTAGCACAAAGAGCCAGTGGGGTTTCTGTGGTCATGTGGGAAGGAGCTGTGGAAAAGACTTCTACCAGGGAGCCCAGGATACGCCTGTGGGTGTCTGTGTGTGCTTTGGATCTCGGTCATGCTACATCTATGTGGAGTAGTTGGCATATAAACTGAAAAATCTGAGTTAGCTATGCATGCAATGCGAAGAATTATGTTGCTGTTATGTTAAGTTTGACATTTTCCCTCCTCTTGCCTCCCCTGTCCAAAGCAATTTGGAAAACATGTTCTTGATTGTTATTAGCAGCGTTTAATTTAACCTAAATCATACAAATTGCATATATATATATATATATATATATATATATATATATATATATATATATATATATATATATATATATATATATATATATTTATTTTATTTTTTTTTTCTTCAATTGTCTTTTAGTCTCATATGCAGCCACAGCACTATATGTTCTGTAGTACAAACATTTGTTCAGGTACGCTCAAATCAGAGAGCTACTCTGCACTTCATATCCTACCTCTTATTTTATTCCTTCAAAGCGTGATGCTTCGATAAATGTTCTTAATGACTTCCATGTATGCATTTTTCCATAGAAACAAGTGACTTCTTGCACAGGAGACGCAGGTTAAAATGTGGGATTATCAAATAATACAGTTTAACTTGGATAATCCAATGTTAGTCACACCTTTATCTTTAAAAGGCTGATCCCAAGAAACCTACCAGGAACTTACCTGTGCCTACCTACTAGGAAAAGACTCTTGTTGCCACTGGAGACAAGAAATACCAGAAATTAAAATATAATAAACCTCTCAGAAACCGTTTCATAATAAAACCAATGACTTGTTCTGGAGCCGAGGTTAATATTCATACCATAACCCACATGAAATCAGAGTAGTAATGACGTGAAATTGACAACCGTGAGGAAAAAAACAATATATGGGGATAACCCTACACCCATAACTTTCACACTGACATGGCCTTGACCAAATAATTTTACCCATTTCTCTCCCCTCCTTTCTGCTTTGCAGTAAAACAATGCCTGCTTCATTTCAGCCAAGCATGCTCCTACTGGGCCTCACAAAGGGGGAAATGGCAGAGGGGATGAGTTCTGTGATGGTTTAGTGGCGTTGTCTGTGCGCGCCTGCACGGTGGGGTCTGAATATCTTGGAGTTCTCAGAAACCTTGACGAGGTTTTCAGCAATGCACTTAGCCTTTCAACACACTGGAAGATGTCCCATTGATGTCATGGTTTGCATGGATTTTGTGCTGGATTCGGCTTAAAATACAGACTCGCACACAGGAATAATGTAATTTTAGAGGTCCTTGACTAGGACGGATATTATACCTGAAAACAGACCCTGTTTCAAGTGCGACTGATGTTTAGGAGCAGCTTGATTGAACAAGGCATGAACTGGTGTGAGATTATCTTAGTAAATAAAAAACACCATGTTTTTTTTTTTGTTTTTTTTTCTGAATCACAGCATGTATCCATATATTTCAACCAAACTGAACTGGAGAAAGTAAATTGATAGCTTACCTCCACCAATCCATTAAAAAGAAGAAAAAGGACAATTGTGGTTGTAATAACCAACATTGATGATAAAGAATGCACCAGAGGAGAATCATGAGCTCACATATCATAGTAAAGAAATTAAAAGAAGAGAATACGCTAACTAATGAGAAACATATGCTTGCATCACACAAAAAGCAGTAAATCATTTTTGGCTAAAGTTCCAGCTGTCATACAGGATAAGCATAGATAATTACACCAAAGACTGTGACACAGTAATTTGCTTTATTTAATGCGATCTCAACCACTAATAAAGTTCAAGTGTCTTCTTATATTAGCAATAGACTGAGTTTGTGTTACATGATCACTAAATTGTGCCAAATGTTATTCTTCTGTATCGGTACATGATTAAAAATATACATAATAAGATGCCATCCTGCCAAGTCATTCCACTCCACATTCTTGCTCATGTTTTTCTAGGCCACATATACAAAAGCAGCAGACAGTAACTTCAGAACTTAAAACAATAGGAAAAGGGCCGATCGGAAAAACTCCAGCTTTATTAGACTGTCAAAAGTGATGGCCGCCTAATAAGAACCGCAGGTTGCTGGACGCTTTGTGGTCAGAGACTAATCCAGACAGCCTCACGGTCTTTTTTATTACGGATATAATAGAGGGTGTTGTGCAAGATGACAAGAAAGGATGACCTCAAGTTCACTTACAGCACTTTGTCTGGATAAATAGCTGCGTGTGTAAAAACAAAGCACATTCATGAGGACTGCTCCACATCTATATCTCAGGGTCTTTCAGTCTGAGGCTTCTTTAGAACAGTCTGATACAGGAGAGCCTTTCTGCTGCAGCCATCAAAATTTACAATAACCCTTTGAAGAACATTGGGCAATATGAGTTATTTCCAAAGTAATTGAACTGAATTTCCAGTTCCAGTAACATAATTTGCCACATTCGCTCATTTTATATTGTCTTGACACATAAGATATTCTAAAAAGTACATTTTGTACAAATGCATTTCAGTTTCAAATTGCTCTAACATTTGTTTCGTTTTATTCAGTGCATGCTTTTTCACATTTGTAACATTGTGCTCTCATTCTAAACAAAGCTCAGAGGTCTCTGTTTCATTGTCTTTCCTCTGAGTTCCTGCAAAGCACTTTGGATTGTCTTGTCCACGAATGGAGCAGTGCAAATAAACTTTACTTCTCCTTCTTGTGAGTAAAATGTGAATGAGTCTTCTTTCATCTTGCTGACTGGCAGTATAACAACAGGTGGGGTAGGGACACAGAGTTTTGACTCTGTGAAACAGGAACCCTGCTCACTCCAGCCTAGCATTTTATTAAAGGAACCATAAAAACTTTTGTTTTTTAAACCGAGTCTTTTGAAAGTCTCTTTATACCTTGACGCTGACATACCTGGTCAAGACTGTCTTTCTTGCCGTCTGCGCAGGTGCCACGATTTCAGAGATTCCCCGTGTCTCCGACTCCCCACCGCCCCGAGCTGCTAAAACAGACGGAAACCGTTGTTTTGCTTGTGCTTTTGCATCTAATTGGATCATTTTTCAAAAATGTGCGTGTCCTGTGAAGGATGTCAGACTGTTTCCAAACAGGACCTTAAACGCTGCGCTTCTGCTGACTGTTTAGAGAGAAAACAAGCCGAATTAAAGCTCCGCGGAGCCTCAAGCGGCCCTCGCAGCCAAGCGCCGCTCAAGCCTATAGCCACCGCGTATGTTCCAG
>NW_015112806.1:388023-389394 GCF_001443285.1 Poecilia latipinna | reverse complement strand
TAATAAACAGCACAGTTTCAATAGGCTCTCGCAGCGCTTAGCTGCTCGGGCCTAATGAGACAGAGGAAAGACACTCTTCAATTTCCTTATCTCTGATTCTCTCTGGTGACCGTCCAATATCCTTGCTGTGTGTGTTTGCGCACCATCTTTTCCTGCAGAGTCCAGTCTGTGTAACCTGTCTTCATGAGCTGACTATTTTGCTTTGCTTCCCACTCTAACAACCTCCATATGGTAGACAAAAGGATGCCAGAGTTTGGTTTTTTTTCCCGCATGAAATTAGACAGAAATTATGGCTTTATTCATGTTTTATGTGAACAAACAAGGGCACAAAAACACTGACAGTTAAAACAAAATTCAGGATGAAACTAAAAATAGTTCAGGAAGTTTTGAGATGGTTTAAAAATGCAAAACTCAAAGTTTAAAGGAGAGTGCAAGAACGACTGGAAGTTTCTCCAGTCGTTCTTGTGAAATAAATACAACAGAAACAAAAGATGAATTTATGTTTCACATAAATGTTGTGCATGCCGTAATTACTTGAACCGAAAATTTGTTATTGCTGCATCCTCTATTGTCCTCAATGCATTTGTCAAGCACAGACAATAGAAGAGCTCCATTTGCCTTTAATCAACAACGCAGCTGGCGGTAAATTGGAAATAAAATACAATTGTTAGATGAATTAGACATCAGACAATCTATTAAGTCTATGTTTATGTGTCTGTTTACTGAGATCTCCATTTGGATCAGCACCATGTTGCGTCATCTGTCCTTCCTCTGGTCAGTTTATATAAAAAGACATGTTACATATTTAAAAAAAACATCATAAGATGAGGTATTAGAATAACACATTCTATTTTCCATCACTTTTAGAGAAATACACAGACTTTAGCTTAATTTAGATATTTTATATTTCCCTTACACAAAAAATTTACCTTTATTTAAAGTGTTGTCTACTTTGATTTACAATATAATACCCTCATATATAAAGCACATACTATAAGATTTCTACTTTCATAAGTACACAGACACACACATATATATTAAAATAATAAATTATTTTATAGAATATTTTCAGTTGCTTCTTAAAACTGTAATCAGTACTTTAATTTTTTTTTGTGGTATGCTTGATGTCAGAAAACTTCACTATTTGGGACCCGAATCAAATTCAGATTTACAAAACATATCCAAACAAACCAGAAGCAAAAACTTTCAGAACAGGAGGGATGTGACTATTTTTCACAAATTTGGTCACAAAAAATGCCAAAATAGAGATTATATTGATTTACTGAAGTCAGTAAAAAAAAAAAAAAAAAAAAAAAAAAAAAAAAATATATATAAATATAAAAAAATATATAAATTAATATTAATAAAAAA
>NW_015112806.1:278995-384816 GCF_001443285.1 Poecilia latipinna | reverse complement strand
TGTTTTTTTTTTTCAAAATTTGTGCCCAAAAAACCCCAAAAAAAGATTATATTGTATTACATAAAAAGATAAAAAAAAAAAAAAAAAAAAAAAAAAAAAAAAAAAAATATATATATATATATATATATATATATATATATATATTAATGACACACATCTACTAATTCTGATCTGATTAGTGGAACTTGGGATACATCAGATCCTAGTAAATCTCTTTTTCATATTTCAAGTTCTTATTTTCGCAATTTTGTCTAACTTCCTGACTGTCTTTTCAGTCAACATCTCCCCGGTAAACCTTTCCTCATCACTTCTCTACATGGCTCAGACTGCAGCTGGCCCAAACCTGTTTTATAACCAGTACGGCTCTCCTGGCCAGATGTATTCTGTATTCAGAGTTTATCTTACTCTTGGCTTTAAAAGCCTGGTCTTCTGCATGATTAAGAGTCAGGGAATGGGAACAGACTTCAAAAGTTTGGGAAGAGGCATCTCCAGAAGCAAAGGAGTCCAGAAAGGAAGGGTAGACTAAGTACTTTTTGATGATGAAATATTGAATTTAGTGCGTATTTGTTTTCTGCATATGGCATTACCCAGCACCATGAAGAGAAGACAGCAAACGCTCTCCAGTAAGACCCTTATTATATAACATAACTCCGTCTTGCACTTTAAACATTGAATAAAAGTTACATCCTAAATGCCATTGCTAATCTGTTTTGTATTTTTCAATGCTGATTTAAAAATGTTCCATGTTCCAAATCCATTTAGCATACCTTATATTTATTACCATCGCTGCTGTTTGGAGTTATTGTAATAGTTTCAAGGCTTGCCCTCCTGCAGGCAGCAGACCACAGTCTGTACATCTGCAAATGTCTGAACTTTGCATTTTGAGGATGAAGCCATCAAAGACTTCAGGCTCCTCTCATATATTGTGCAACATGTTACATGGGCACAGTCTGGTCTGCATTAGGCTTACACCATTTTCAATGTTACCCACGACAAATGCAGCAGGTCAAAAATAAATTTGAAATTGGCACTGATGTTTATCATGATATAGTTTTTTTTTTTATGAGGATGTAGAGCTGAGGGTAATTTACAAATATATTTTTTAACAACTCAGGTGCTAATCAGAACCCAGATGCTACATGTTGTTTTTCTTTCTTTCCACACACTCTTTGTGGCTTTGAACCTCATAAACTTTTCACATTTGGTCACATGGGAAGAACAGGCATTCATGCATTTTACTATGTGTAATAGACCAACAAAAAGAGATCCATAAGTCTGAACTTATGGTGTGTATTTTTATACAGCCCCTTTTGTAATGATGCCACTAATGAAAACACAGCAGCTCAACTGCCTTTAGAAGTCACCAAATTAGAGTCTTGCTAAGAAAACCCCCATCAAATATTGTAAGTTTAATGTGTAATTTGTTACAATTTAAATAACGTTTTAAAATATGTACCTTTCTATTATAATGGTAATTTCAAATATTTGTTTTCCCAGTTAATCTTCATCTAATGCACACTGCCCCCACTTAAATACATTTGTGAAACGTCCTTTTGGTTGTCAATGCCTAAAAATGTGTTACATTACAACAAACCTTCAATGTACCACAACCTAGTATACAGTTTCATAGCACACAAGGCATGTAGAGAAAGATTTAACTTTCTTTGTTACAACAAATTCAACCCAAGGTGAATAATGAGGTTAAGGAAGACTGATTAAGAGAGCTCTAGAAACTTAGAAACCCAAATCCTCTCTAATGCAACAAGAGATCCAAGCTTACTTCAGCTGATAGATGTTTGTTGGCTGTGGCTGCGAAAGAATAAAGAGACGTTGAATCACATCACATTTCTTCTTGTGAGTGTGTGAAAATGCCTGAACGGACTGAAATAACAAAGAAGGTCTGAAATCAAAAACCTTGGTGAAGGTTTGTCAAAGTAAGAACAAAATACTGTTTACCAGAAAAATAAGGAGGTTGAAAATATGTAACTTGCAGATTTTTGCTCTTTTATTTAGTTGATTCTAATGTCTCTTTAAGAGTTTTAATTAAGAACATTTCAAATGTTTTTTTCTTTGTCTTGCCTTCTTGCACCTAATCCCTTTTTAATAATTATAAAATAATATAACTCCATTAAGAAAGCAAGCATTGCAGTTGTAGGCAGGTCAAAAGGGTTCGCAGCAATGAATAATCACATTATCTACAGTCAAATGAGGTAATAAGTTAAAAGACGTTTTTGGTACCTGTGCAATAGGAAGGCAGCTGCACGAAGACACTACATTCCCAAATGTGATAAATATTAATGTTTTATTGATGCACAGCAGCAGTTTCGAAGGATTTTGCTGTTTGAACTAAAACGTGCATAGTTGTACAACAGATCCAGTATTTCATTTTTTATGCCACTTCCTTATTATGCACCACGGCATGCTGAACAGTAACATGTCTCCTGCTTATTTGACTTGTCGACGAAGCAACAATGCTCAAGTTCAATTGTTGCTGTAACATGATCCATGAGACAATACAAGCACATGTTTAAGTGTGAAACATCTTGCAAAACTCAGACCAAAGCCTTGGATCAACCTGCTCATCAAAGACAGAGGGGGAATTACCCTGCACGCCCATTTACAAACAGACACACAGGCATTCAGGCAGAGACAGACACAGGTCTAATGAGTTCCAGCTGTGAATGCTCGCGTGATACGGCTAGACAACAATTAATGTGGAGAAGAAGAGGAGGAAGATTTTGACCCAAAAGGAGATGGATGGTGAGTAGGAGAAACAGGAGAAGAGATTCAGAGTGAAGGAAAAGTGATAACAAAGATAACAAAAAAAGATGGGGTGTTAGAAAATGGAGAATGAGTTATGTATCCTCAAAACCTCCAAAAAAGACAACAGATCCTATTTTCAAATAATAAATATTCTAATGATTATGGAAAACTCAAATGAACTATGAACAGAGTTATCACCTGCATATGAAAAATAGACAAATTTAAACCAAAAGTTAAATATTTCTATTAGAGCATCCACTTTTAGTTTGTATCTTTATCTGCTGTACTGGTACAGAATCACAGCGTGCCTAAATGTCCATCACCGCTTCCACCTAATAAAACACTGACATCACACACACCCAAAAATAAACTAATATCAACTTCAACTTTAAGTCTTCACTTCATTCATTCATTGAATTTTTAAAAGGAGCTGTCGTACCACGATGCAACCACCATGGGCATGACCTCTGCACTGGGAGATTTCATCATAATCTGCAGAGCTTCCCTATATATAAATGGGACAGTTTTGCACCATCAGTTTACTGAGTTTCATAAGTTTCATCATGTCACCAGCATGAATGAATGCATTTAAAGGGGTTTCAATACAGCAGTGCTTCAGCGCAATAAGCATGCGACTCTTCACTATATTTTAACATTATCTGGTGATCTCTGGACAACTTTCTCCATGTGCAGTCATAAAAAATATGGCATAGATTCAGAGCACTGGATTCGCACAGTAACTACACAGGAGCTGAACTGCTAAGAGTGTTCCTATAAAATAACTTGAAGAGCTGCTTGAGGCAAGCGCGGTTAGTCCTGCTATAAATTACACTGTGACCACTCTACGCAAGTGTATGCAGGCTGCACTTCACAAGCCACACAACACCCAGGTCGCAGATATGCAACCACCAAGAGTTCAGTACAACTGTTTTCTGTGTGTGTCTGTTTGTATTTGGGAAGCTTTATGCTCATGTAAAGAGGACAAAAGTAAATTTCTGATGCACTCCAGAAATCTCTCCATATGTTTTCATCTATGTTATTTTTAACTCTCTGGTGACCCTGTGAGCTTTTTACCCTGTGTGCAGTCTGGCGGGATTGCACTGATCCTGTGTGCGCTTTAACAATTTATTTATTTATTTTTTTTTTTGTGGTTTTGGGAACTCAATTGACGGACTGACAGGACAACAACCCCTGCTTCCCCACAGTCCCATCGTGAGCATTATGCTGAGATCGCAGGTTGTGGTATTGTCTTAAGTCAGGTGTAAGTAGAACCTAAGATCTACATGAAGAATTTTGAGTATTTCTGATATACAATATTGCTATCATTCTCCTCCAAATTCTTTTTCATGCAAGCTTGTAGGTTTAGCACCTATTCCAGCTGTATGAAGCAGTGAGGAACAAACTTGTGAAGAATAACAATCCATAAACCAGTTACCACAGTCAATTAATTAGCATCAAGAAAAGCAACAGCACCAAACCCAAAGTTTTCCCTGTGAGAATCTACTTGCTAAGGTGATAGTGAGCATAGTGAAGATAAAAGAGAAAAACAAAGTAAAAATAATTTAAATAGTCTTCAATTGTGTATTTATATATATATATATATATATATATATATATATATATATATATGTATATATATATATATATATATATATATATATATATATATATATATATAACCACATAGATGTGGTTTGTAACAAGGGAAAGTCATTTGACACACTTTTGAACACCACAAACTTAACAGTAAATGACCAAAAGTTATTTTAGTCATTGACAGGAAAACAGTTAATTAATTAAAGACTCTAAGATAGAATTCTGCAAACTTCTTTACAAAACCCAACTTCAACAACTCAAAGTAATTTCTTTGATGTGGTCCTGAAATGCACCTGTCATCTGAAAACAATTCAACACTGATTGACTTAAATGCTTGCATATTTTTCTCTTAAGACTGTTAATCAAACAAACAATGCAATAATCACCTCCCCGAAAAGATTTTAAAAGGTAAATCCAGCTTTAAAAGGACCACAACATCTGGGCTAAAACCATCTAGATGTCCCCGCACACATATAAAATATCATAGAGGTTCGGGCAGCAGAGAAGAACATGAATGTATAAAATCCATGTAGTTTTTTTTTTTTTTTTTTTTTTTACCACACATGCACACATGCAGCAATGGTTTTACATTTGGCCACCCCAGTCTCACCCAGCTATTAAAGTTATTGGGTGGCAGCCCAGAAAAGGGTCTGTATGTGAGGTGGGTTTGCAGAGTAAACAGACCTTTAAAACAATAACAAGTCACTGTTAAAATATTCAGCGCTGCCGGCGGCTCTGTGGACTAATAAGCCGAGTATTAGGAGGTGACTATTGAAATTTTAGGGGAAACGTATGGAGGTGTTTGCTTTTGGAATATAAAGCACATCAAGCAGCAGAGTGTTGCTGAATCATAAAGGACGACACATGCAGATTTTTGACAGGGTTGGATTGTTTACCTAAATAAACGTGTTCCTTTACTCTTAAACATTTTCAGAATATACTTTTAGTTATATTTGACTAAAAGTATTAAAAGACAAAATCTGCTCTTTTATTTCATCCTAGAAGATCGTGTTAGGCTAATTTTTAATATCTTTTTGTAGTTTGTTGTCTTGTGTGAAGATGGCATATTGGGCAAGAAGCAAATGTTTTCTTATTTACATTTTTAACCCCCCTGCAGTCTGAGAGTGGTGTTCAGGAGGAGCATGGCAAATGTCATGGTCAGACAGCGGGCAAGCAACGGGGTTGTCCCATCAGTCACACACAATAAAAAAATTTGTAAAAGCACAAACGGGGTCAGGGTGAACTAGCCAGACCGCATACATAATAATAAACTCATGGGGACTTAATGACCCCAATTTATAAAAACTAAACAGTTACAGAAACATTGCCATGTTATTCAAGCTGCAATGCATTTTGGGTAAATGACATCTACTGGGACCAACTGTGCTAGCTCGGTCCAGTCAAAACAGCGATGCGTAATGACTTTAAGCCTTTTCATATTGAACGGGAGAGCGTTAAAGTCAATGGGAATGTAGAAATCAAGAGCGGTAATGAAGATGAGGAGGATCAAAAAGAGGAAGAGGACAGAATTGGCCGAAGAAGCTGATGTTTTGCTGCTGCTGCCTTCAGCTTTGTAAGTGAAACAGTGAATGACATGTTCCTCTGGTCGGAGTAGGTGATCCGGTAAGTACTTCTAGCTCTGTGTCCTGTCTGGTAACAGCTGTTTAGGGTTCGATGTCAGTTCATAGTTCATTCAGTACCGGTCGCAGTAGCAATGACTCGGTTAGCATTTGAAAGCGCTCCAAGCCCTGCCTTTCTCTGATGTTTCTCCCAGTGTTCACTAGCCGGTGACAGTACGATTTAGGTGCTTTGTGGATAAAAACGGTTGGCACTGCATTTGTTTTTAGCTTGTGACGGTAATGATAACCTATTAGATCCTTCATCAGTTTTGCTCATACAAATGACTCAAAGTCTTCTGGAGAGAAATGTTGAGAGCACAAATAGGTCCTTCAGAAGTTGTGTCCATTCTCTTTCTTTTCATGTGAGGAGCAATCCAGACTCACCTCACCGTGTTTTTTTTTTTTTTTTTAAATTACAGTCAACAGTGCTGCAGTATGGTATTATGAAAAATTACACCAATAAAACTGAATATGATTCTTGTGTTTGCTCTGTAGATTCCAGTATTGATGAAAAAGTGGCGACATCCATGGATGAAAAATATAACAAAAAATACTCATAAAAAGTAACTCATAATTACTTTCCAAAGTAATTATGATTTTTGGCATATCACAAACAGTATTTTTTTAATGAATAGGAAAATTACAATATATTTAGGCCAACATGTTCAACTAATTTTGGATCCCTTTAAAACCGCAGAGGGTTAAGCAACAATAAAATTTGCTAAATATTTAATTACTTTTACTATTTTGACAAGGTTTCGACAGACTTGAGAGAACAAAAGATTAAAGGTTCTGTTGAATTTTGGGACCCATCACATCTTTTCTAGCAACAGAGCTTGTACATTATTTGTAGTGGAAAAAGGTTTGAATTTCTTGATAAGGGGATTGTGTTTTGCTACAACAATAAATACTCCTGCTTTATTGTAGCAAAACACATTGCGTGATGAAAGTTCTAAGACATAATTTGTTTGGAAATTATTCATCAACTCACACAGACTCACACAGTTCATTTGAAGCTTGGACCATTCACCTAAGCAGTCTCTACAGACCATGGCAAAATGAAACAATGTTCACACTGAAAGAGAAAATGCACTCTCGCTATCCAAGGAATGAGCAAGGAAAACAGTCGAGCAGCACTACTAGTGAGGTGGAAAAGTATTCCTCACACATAAAAAGTCTGCTTGAATCACCAGGGACAGTGAGACTGGTAGATGTAGCCACAAAATTCTGGCCCTGAAAACTTCATAAGAAAACAATAACTGTTGATCTTTGAAAAAAGCAGCCCACAAGTCATTTTACTGCAAAGCAGTAAAACTAGAATGTCTGTCTAGAAATGTAGAAATGTAGAAATGTCTGTTGTATTTCTCCTAATCACGGAGAGCCGTTCCAATATTCCCATAATCCTTACGACACTAAGGCAACGTTTTTACATCTGGAGGCGAAGAGTCTGCTATGCATTTGCAAAATTACATATAGGAATGAGACAAGATTAACCTTTAGCAGCAAAGTTTGACAACCACCCAAACATACAATGGAGTCTGTACTATGTTTATTTTCTTTCATCTAATTTCAGAACCCCGGCATGAGCATTGACAGAACTGTGAAACAGCAGCCAAACAAAGGCCAGACTTGGACAGAAGTGAGACCAAGATGTATTCGTTCACACTTTCCTAAGTAAACGCCAAGGTGTGCATCATCAGTCATATTTGAAGTAAAGGCCTCAGCGTTGCTTACTTTTGGAGAACATTGAATTAACTCGAGGTATTTGCCATGTGAGATCATTTTTGAGATTTTATGTTTAGATTTAATCCAGCCTAAAAAAGAACAAATCAGGCAATTATTTAAGTTTTCTACTGGTCGGAAACGGATTTGTTGTATTCCAGTCTGATGATAGGAAATAGTTTTTAGTATTTTAGAACAAACCAAGAACCTTTGCCACAAACGGGGAAATGCCAGTATGTCAGTGTTGCTTTCCGAGGTGCAGCCACTTTTACGCCAGGATGTATGGGTGAGAGTGATAAGCAAGAAAGAAGCTCCTTCTCCAAAATTGACACCTATAAGCTAAGAGTGAAGGTTGACAGTGGAGTGGAGGGCGTGGGCGAAGCCGTTCAGTCCGTTTTGGTCGCTCTTCCGAATATTAAATTAACATTAGCTTTCTGCTCGTCACTTCTCTCTTTGCAGTGGAGGATGGTTGTTTACAGCACAGGCAATTTCCAGTAAGCTTCTTAGCATCAAACCGGAACATTACATATATGTCACGGGCAAACGTCAGTGATTGGGTAAAATTTAAAACCTTCCTGGAGTCCACACCTCAAGGAAGCAATGGTTTCTCAATAGTAGAGAGCCCAGACCCTCTGTATAAAGCAAATAGCGTAGGACAAGGGGCTGGTTTTCGCCAGGCTGTCTTTAGACAAAACCTAAATGCTAACTTTGACATGAAAAGTTCTTAAAGTGATGCCATCAGACAACTGAGAAAACAGTCTGGTAGCAGCAGGGCAAATTAATAATAACCCCTCCCTGGGAGGGGAATCCCCTCATCAAAGAGCATTTTAAAATCTTCACAAACACTGTTGATTTTGAACCTGTTTGGACTACATGAACTGTTAGGAAGGTAATTTTAGGGTGTAGGATAACAAATTGGCCTCTTTCACCCACTCAAGTCAATCAGGAAAGCACAGCAGAAAGACACAGGCAGACAGACGGAGAAAGAAGGGAAAGGGCAGGTAATCTCAGAACAGCACAACTGAAAAGAAAAGACGCCTTAGACTCAGACTAAGATGTGCACAAGAAAAAAGATGTCATATTTAATAAATACCAATAAAACGGCTCTAAATTCTCCGGTGGTCCGTAATCTCACTACTGTTGCCACTCTTGATTTAATTGACTGGGAAGCAGGGAGATCAGAGTGGCAGCTTCACCACAAGGCTTCTATCAGACTTGGAGAAAACAATAACAAATAAAAAATTACAACGATGAAAGAGAAAACAACAAAAACAACAACAAAAAAAAGAAAGAAATTGTAAAAGAAAATTGAACCTTGACAATGCAGGAGAAAAGAGCACATAAAGTATGTAAGACTGAGTACAAATTAGTGTCAGAAAGGTTGGAGGAAAAAGAGGAAACAAGTGGAGCTGGTGGTCCGTACCGTGGTTCTCAGCTATATTTTACTACCTGAGTAGGAGTGAGTTCAGTAGAAGAGCAGTAGGAGTAGCAGGCCTTCATCAAAGCTGCAGTCACTGCTCATTAGAATATATTACAGAACAGAACTAACCAGCCAGTGGGCTGATTACTGACTGGGTCCAATGGGAGGCCTCATTTGACTGGAATGTACGGAGGCTGAAATAGAAAACAGGTATAAACAGAGAAATACCGTTTATAGACTAGGTGTTTTAATAGGGTTTTATATAAAACCCCAGGAGAAGGCCATCTGCTCCTTTTCAACAATCCCTGCTTTTATTTCCTTCAAACTCTTTTATTTTGATTCTGTTTTGGTTTAATTGGCTTCAGTCTTCGCTAAAATATATGGAGTTGCATTTCTGAACGTTGGAGGTTGATTGGAGGTTGAAGTAAATAAAAGAAGCACTCAAATGTGGGCATGATGTGACATCTTTAGTATCCATTCATGGTTTTGTTTCACATAAAGTCTCAATTTCAAATAACTTAAAATATGCAGCAGTTGAACTAAATCAATTGTGTAACTTGGAAGCGTCAAAGCGAATGCCACCCATCTAACTCCCATCTCTTTGCTCCTGTTATTTGTGTATCCCTTATTTTTATTTTTTTTTATTATTATTTTTTGTGTTGTAAACTACAGTTATTCTACCTTGCAACAGCCTGCATAAGTATCAGGGTTTTCACATTTTGTAATGCCACAATCACAAATCTCAATCCTTTTTAAGATTTAACAAACATGGTTGTGAAGTTTTGTTTTATTATTATTATTATTATTATTATTATTATTATTATTCAGGTATTTTTAGAAAAAAAAAATTAAACAAATAGCGTCATGAAGACAATGGGACACACAAGGTAGGTCATAAGTTAAAGTTGTGGAGTGGGGGGAAGTTCAAATGATGTGTGTTGTTGTATGGTGACAAAAATGTGAAATAAATAACATGCTATGATCACCAGCAAGAAATATTACCACCTCAACCATAAGATACACTTATGCACACAAAAGTAACCATCCAAAGGCAACCACACTGACATTTGGATAACTCAGGTTTGTTTCTGAAGATGGGGTTTAACTGGAGAGAAAAAAAAATCCAAAAGCATACACATCAAGAAAGTAAAGAAAGTATAGCTTGTAAAATGTCTAATTTTGGAAGAATTCAATTTTAGTTCATACTGGCCCTTCATAAAATCCCTTACTGTAAGACTGTGGGCTTACTTGTGTGTGCAGTGGGGGTGGACAGTGTGTGAGGTTGATTCCTGGAACACTTAAAATTGCACATGTGAGCTGATACTAAGCACACACACACACACGCACCCACGCATGCAAACACACACAGTTAACGAGACACGGATGATAACGAGTTGGGCAAATGCTCAGAGCCTGAATGCTGTATTCAATTAAGCAACAGAAGTGGAATTCCACCAAAATACCTCCCCTCAGTTCCTAATAAGTAAATGTGGCTTTTTTTCTTTTGTAATTGGAACAGCTAATGTTAGGCAGTCATAAAAAGGACTTAACAAAACGTGCGAATAAAAATGCTGTGAAGCTCAGTATGGGAGTCTGAGCTGATTATGTAGAAATATTGCTCAGACCAGGTCCATATTATTTTGTTTAAAAAAAAAAAAAAGCTATTGCTTTTGACTAATTCCGTATGTTTGATAAAAAGAAAAAAAAAAAGAAAATAAAATAAAACACATCCAGAAGTTAGTATTCAATCTTGTAACCACACACTACAGAAAAATAATAAAATATGGCAAACAATATGAATTGCTTGTCAAACTCTGAAATGGAAAACTAACAAATTTATCCATATGGATAACTTTTATAAATGTTACCTGGAACTATAATACTCAGACTTTCAGACTATAATGTATCCTAATGTTATAATAATGTCAACTTCTTGGTTGAAGTTCGAGAAAATAATTACAAGTGGAAGCTCTATGTGTATATGTTTGATGTTCATCTGCATGGGACAAATGAATTTAGCAGATAGCTCTTCATAAAAAAGGAACTTTTTTATCACATTCCTTTTTTAATATTTGTAAAATATGTCAACAAATATAACAGGACTCACAATGGCAGAAATGTATAACAATAAAAAGAAGAAAATATTTCGATGGCCAAAATGAGTCCTTGTGAAGGACATTCACAAGGACAGCAAATTACATAATTGCCTTAAATTAAAAAAAGACAGGCATATCTCGAAAAGTTGAAATATTAGGTTTATTTTAGTAATTCAACTGAAAAGGCAAACTTATGGAGATTCTATCCTAAGCTATTTAGCAAGAAACATTTAGCGAAGAAAGTTGTACTTTGGCAAATGTACAACCAAAGTACAGTTATTAACCATTTATTTGTTAACAACTGAAACCTGATGGGCTGTCAAACATAAATAGGAAATCATAATTCTCTCTTTGCGATGTAAGGATTAAAGAAAGTAGAAGTTGGGAAGTTTTCTGTTCTAGACAGTCATGGAGATACTGAGATCATGATGGAAATCAAGATGCTTTCATGCCTGTTAAGAAAGACCAACCCTTAACATATTGGCATTATAATCGTGGATAAAATTAAATGTCTTAGCAGGGAAAATATTTATGTTTGCAAGTATATGGTAATAACAAAAAAAAACTTTGTTTGAAGTTAATAAAAAAACATTTACTCTAGAATAACTTGGACACCACTAACACCACTTTGACTCAGTTTATAATGAATACTACATTGCTATAGATTAAAGCATTTGTTTGCTTTGTGTTGTTATTCATTCTAAGAATAGTAAAGGTAAGCTGCTCTGAATTAGTGTTACAGGCAGTTTTATCAATATTGATATAATCGTAAACTATAAACACGGCTGGAATGGAAAGTTTTTCCCTCCTAGCCCAACTTCTGTCTCTGCATATCTTATTTTCTCTCAGTCAAAAATGGACCAGGCAAAAAAAAAACTTAAACAAATAAACTCAGGCGGTTTATTTTATTTTATTATTTGCAAAATTAAAAATATATATATTTAGTTTTTGTTCATTCAGAAACAAAATACCATCTGTATTTTTTCTTCTTTTTTTCCTCTCTGTTATGTCACCCTGCTCCCTTCTATTTTTACAACTTCTGCCTCCACTTTTCTATACTTTCCTTTACACCACTTCCCTACACTGGCCTCCCAGTATCTCATCCACCTATTCTTTCCTCCATCACGCCCACAGACCCATCAGTGCTTTTGAGTCCAGACTTGTATATCCATTAGTCAGTGTTATCTTTATGTCAACAGTTCCTCTCAAATATTTACAATAGGCCCTAGTTGGGAGACAGACAACCACGGGTGGAATGATTCACCCTTTGTTAACAAAAATCCACCCAAAGAAACTCTGAAGTACTCGGAAAAACATGGACAGAAGTAATGGGGTAATAAAAAATCCTAAAACATGTTTGGTATACTGAAGTACTTGACCTTTTACAAGTACTTGATGTTTGTTCAGAATCAGTTAAAACAGGAAGCATCCAACAGGAAAGTCGCTGCTTAGAAGCTGCTAATTGGGTGCAGTTTCCTTTTAATGTAGATGGAAACAGGTCACACTTTTATGTCTGCAAATGGTCAAAAATTGCACATAGAATGGAAAATAAATGTTGACGTAAGGCAGTCTGGACACATGTGTTATCTTGGTAATTTACAGTGCTTTTAGTTTAAGCTACTAAAAAAAACTTTACTAGCAGATACCCACTCCATCATTGCTTCTACACCCACGCATTTTTCAGCTATTTTGGCTTGCATTACATGCAGCACGAAAACCTGCATTCCAATATTTGCAACAACTCTGCCAAATAAATTTCTATTAAAAAACAAAAAAACAAAAAAACAAAGTAAAAATAAAATTAGTTTTTTAGTTTAAGTATTTTGCAAACTTGGGAATGGTTTCCATTCCGGTTCTGTCTCTTAGGTTTTATTGGGGAGAGAGCAGAGCCAGAACAGAAACAAATGAGTCCGTATTTCAAGCTCAGGCTATTAACCTTGGCTCATTAATGTGAAGTGTTGACAACAAGGCACTGTCATTGCCACGCACAGTTGCTGAGGACAGATGGTCTTGCATTTTTATTTTCCCAAATAAAAATCTAAAACATGGTGTGCTTCTCTATTCAACCACCTTAAACCACTATCACCTTTTCCTGCGGCAAGAAATTGTTGCCTATTCTCATTTTCAAGATAAGCTCAAACTTAGTCCGCATTGGTTGATGAGCATTTATGAACAGGAATGTTCAAACCTCACCAAAGATGTTCGTTTGGATGTATTTAACAGTCTTTCGCAACACTAAACAACTTTTTTTTCAGCATCGTTCTGTAGTTCCACCCATCTTCTCTATAAACTCAGACCAGCTTCTCTGTTTCCGCTAAAGAAAAAAAAATCCCAACCGCATATTGCTGCCACTACTATGTGAGGTGGATGGTTTTTTTTTTAACAAGCCTAAGCTGTTTTATAGGACAGACACTCATATTGGTAAATCACACTTCTAAAGTCAATGAGTTGCATTGATTTATTTAGAGGAACATGAGTAAATGGGGGATGGATATAAATGTGCACTACTGATTAAGCAAAAATCTATGAAACTAAACCTTGAAAATGAGAATAAACAGAGGCTGTTTCAGTTTGAAGGGTTAGGAGAAAAAATGCAAAGGAGCTTCGAATAAAAGTTTCAATGAGACAGAAAGAAAACACAAAAAATCTTTAAACTATTTTCTGTCCTTTCTCCAACATCGGTGACTTCATTTACTCACAATGCATCAGGGACACATTCTTTCCAACCACAGATCAGGCAGTAGCAGCTGAAGCAAGAAAAACAAAACTAAACATGCACTTGAAATATATACTGGCAGTGGCAGAAAGGCCACCTCAGGTTAACCGCAGACATGTTGCACGTGTCCGCATCGTAACACTTACTGCTGGGGACACCCGTCCGCACAACACAGGCCCAAAGGTCATCAAGAAAATAAGCAGATACTGTAAATCTACAATGCGCAGGGTACACATGTGTCGCAAGCAAACATGAACTTCAGGCTGTTCACTTCTACCCATTCTGATGCAAACAAATAGAATTTCGAGCAATGAGAAGTAAACTGAGTCACCAGTAAACTCAGATGGATAAACAAAATGTTGGAGGCAGGGAGTTTATTTGGCATTTCGTTTTGACTCCTTGACTTTGGTAAATGGTATGTACTTGTACAGCTTTTCATCTGGTACAGAGGACGCCGAAGCGCTTAACACTACATTCGGTCATTCAGTCATTCACACATTCACGGACTATGTAAGATCTCTGATGACTCATCTCTAACAGCGATTTCCTGCAATAACTGTTTTAGTAGGATTGGTTTAGACACACATTTCACGTGTGTGAAATGCTAAAACACACACACACACACAGCAAGCATACTTATTTTTCCAGTCTGACTCCGGCATGCACAGGCTAAGTTGTGACGTGTAACATTTAAAACACACACAAACACAAAGAGCAACATGAATAAATGCACAAGTAAAACAAAGAACAAAAGCTAGACGAAACCTCTGCATGGGAAACATGAAATGCACATCTTGAACTAATGTTAGCTGACGACGGAAAATAAATATTTGGCAGTGAACAACTAACATTAGTCTTGCCTATTAGTTATCAGGCTTTATTAATTGCCCTAATAGTTACAAACTGACTTCATATGAAAGAAACATTCACGCAACCTTAGTGTAATATCATGACGTGCACATGTATGCGTATAATACACCCACAGACCTTCACAATATTTAAAAACACATTCTTCAAATATTTACAGTTTGCAACGCTTTGAGCTGCAATCCTAACACAACACAAATGTTTACTTTTAAAGCTGCATTCCTCATATTAATAAATCTGACAGTGGAGCAAATTTACCTTCAGTGTATAAATAAGTATATGCAGTAAATGCCCACTCCTACTTGAATCACATGAATAAACTCAGAAAAAAAAAGTTCTCTGATTCATAAATTTAAAACTTTGCTTTCAACATCATAGAATTCATTGAATAGTGTTTCAGCTGCTCTCTGCTTTTTTCTCCCTAGTGCACTAAGTAGTTCCATAGGAGGACCTAACGCTTTTTTAAGGCAAAGTTCTGCCCAAAGGCTGATAAAATCACAGATCATTCACAGAGATTATTCAAAAATTCCATTTATTTGGTTCTTGACCAGGAGAGATCCATAATCAAAACAAGCCTTATGCCGAGCTATCCAAACATCGGTGAAGGACTAGTAAAAATGTCGGCAGGTCACTGCTTATGATGTTTTCTTATCTTTATTGGATGTTTATTTTGCACCAGAAAACATAGACTTTTTGATGGTACGACTGTAAGATAAGTAAGTGGATTATTTAAAACACTTGTCCTTTCATGAAGATAACATCATAAAAGAAATCAGGCTCAAACACTTAATATTCTGGACAAGGTATTTTCCGACTGCGGTCACATTGACTGTATCTTTGCACAACTCCACTGCTGTTTCTCAAGACATCCACTGCAACAGCTGAGAAACATCTCTGACTGATCGCTGAAACCCACACACACACACACACACACACACACACACACACACACACACACGCACACGCCAACCCACGCAGATAATTATAAACCAACACACCCTTTTAGTCGACGCACGCACGAACACACACAGGCAGGTCACAGCCTCTTATTAATATTTCCTATTCTGGAGTGCTGTTTTGGCCCATTGCTCGGTGCTGCTGCAATGTGTGGCCTGGCTGAACAAATAGGAGAGTTTCACAAAAAGCACCATAAATTAACTTTTATTACATTTCCAAGAAATGAGTCGGTGAACTGTCACACTAATGAGGGGTTTCCCTGCGCCTAGCACCGTTTTTCTCCTTTTCTGTGTATTACTGCTTGGTTGTGGGCTCATCTTTAAGCTGTCCTCTTTGTGAGTCATCACTAACAACTTTAAAGTACTACATAATGTTTGGCTTGTTTTCCTTTTTTTTATTTTACTCAACAAAATTTGCTTATTTGAAAAATCCCAAGTCTTAATGGTGACTAATTTCAGTCGGAACGACTCACATTCTTCAGTAGCATCCAATGTATTCTAACGGTGGTTCGCTTTATTACAATACGTTTTGATTCCGAGCGAAATAGAACTACATGTTGTTCAGTTCAAACACTTTTCCAATTAAAATACAAAAAATAAGCAACAAAAATGAAGTCAATCAGATTCAATATAGTAATAAATATAAAATAAAAACAAACCACTCCAAGCTTGAGGTTTGTATCAAAGTTTGTATTTTTAAAAGCACTGTGGAATTACTGCAAATTCAGGTATTTTTTAATGCTGCACACTGACTTCATTATGTTGGGTGACATTTAAAATCACAAGAATATGATTTGTTCTTTTGCATGAAAAGCTTACAAAATGCACTCCTTCACAAACTCGACAGTGGGGGAGGAGGCAAATGTCAGAATATATTACCACTGATGTCAATGCAGAGGATTTGATTACATTAGAAGTTTCTGAAAGGGATGGACTAGTTCTTGAAAACAAACTGGTAAATAAATAAATGTGACTGTAGTACCATCTCTTTTTTTTTTTTTTTACCACCACAGGGTTAAATCTCTGCCACCTTTGAACGTCTGTGCAATAAATGTTTGCCTCTTCTTGTTTGAAAAATAGCCAACGTTTATTCAGGATGCTGAAAAATGACAAACACTTTTCCAGTTTTGCCACTGTGCTTCAGTTGGATTTAGATCTAGACTTTAACTTGCAATTCTAACACCTAAATATATTTTCATGCAAAACCTTGTTACTCATGCGTTGTCCTATTCTCAAGTCTTTTGCAACCTTCAATAAGTTTTCTTTAAGAATTGATATGGCTATTACATTTAAACTCTATCAAGCAGCCCAGTCACTGCTAAAGATAATCAACCACATTGCATAATGCTGCCACCACCATGCTTCATTGGATCGTGTGTTCAGAGTAATTTAATTTGCATATAGGCCAGGAGATGACATTTATCTGACCAGAGCATCTTCTTCCAATTCTTTCCTTTGTCCTCTGCGTGGCTTTTGGCAAACTGCAAATGAGACTTCAATGGATTTCTTTTAGCACTGGCTTTTCTCCATATCAGATTGTGAACTGCTTTGATTCCCACTAGCATCCCAAATTCAGGACAGGCACTAGAAAAGCTGCTTGTCTGAAAGTTGTTTGAAAACCAGATACCAGGTCACATGGGTGTCATCAGCCTGTATGACAGGATCAGATATGGGTCATTTATGAATAAAAACAAGCATGCATATTTACACTTCTGTAGGCAACATCAGTAATCAAACATCAGAGAATCAACCTCCGTGTCTGACATCCAGATTTCATCAAATACCCACTCAGACAGTGTGATCAAACACTTCATGTGAGCTGCTGGGTTTTGAATGGGCCACCATGCAGATGGAGAGCGTTCAAAGGAACGATACGCCGGCTGCTGCCGTTCCCCTCTCCTCCAACCACTCAATCATACACGCATATAAAGGAAGTGCATGCACACTCACACAAAGACACACAGCTTTGACACAAGTGACGCATTCCTTCTGAGACCAGATACTGCTCACATCCAGAGCTCAGGTGTTCCTGCCTTTGTAGTCTTACAAAAAACCAAGAAAGGGCCAGAAAGTGAATGAGCCACAGACAGGGAAGAGATGTGATGTTTTCCTTTCTCTGCCTCTGCTGTGAAACCTCATCCTGCTTTCATTCCCTTTCTCATTGTGTCAGTCTTTGCTTTTGTGTGGATTTCTGATGAGTCCCACCTGTCACTGAAGAGGTCATCCTGCTGATATATGATTCCCATTGAAGAACCTTTTCTCCCATAGACAAACTTACACGTAGAAAAGCCTATTTTAGATATTAATGTATTAAACTTGAAGATACAGATTCACAAGTTATAAGCAAAATGTTTGTGATTACTGTAAGAACATCTGTTTTCTTCAATTTCCTCAGAAACAAGCCTCTATGTGTCAACTTTCTCCCTTTTTCTTTGTCTCTCTGTCACCTTTTCAACACAGGCTATGCAACAAAAGCTGGCGACCACAACACAGAAAACATTTAAGGAAATGAGTCACACTTTTCTTTTACCATTTGGAAGTATTTTCAGGGAAGAAAACCTTAAAAACAGGGAATTTATCAACATTTCACATATTCAATTTTATGTGCATTCCTTTAAAGAACAGCAGAATTAGATCCCACAACTATTCCCACAGGAAGCTGCTTGTCTGGGTTTTGATTGAATGATATTCTAAAGTAAACAGATCGAGTTATTAAAGTTTAAAATTTTGCGTGTTTATTTCTCCATAAAACCCATGTAGCTGACTGCTGCTGCAACATTTTCTTGTTGTAGTGATCCTTCTCTGTATTAAGTAATTTCTCTGTAATTTTCAAGGTTTTGAGTTAAAGTGTTTATGAGCCTCAATACTCTTTGCTCTGTGTTCATAGCTGAGCTAGAAAGAAACCTAAATTCCCATCATTTGTGGCACAATTGTCCTTGACACATTCACAAAACAGTAGTCTTTTTAATTAAACATAGCCCATTATTTTAGGTTTCAAGCTTTGTACATGTCCGCCATGCTTCTTCTAGTATTTTGTTTACTACATTGTTTACCAAAAATATATTGCTAATTCTCTTTCACTCCTCTAAATCATTAAATTCAGGTGTTGGAATTGCTTCCACGAGCACAGGTGTATAAAATCCACCATCTAGGCAAACAGACTGCTTTTACAAAAATAAAAAAATAATAAAAAAATCAGTGAAACACTGATAGAGCCAGCAGCATCACTTCCATCTTAATAGTTGCACCAGTGAGTTTGATGTGGGAAACTTTGACTGCAGAGGCCAGACCTCAAACCAACAGAGCACCTTTGAGTTGAATTAAAG
Source organism: Poecilia latipinna (assembly GCF_001443285.1). NCBI lineage: Eukaryota > Metazoa > Chordata > Actinopteri > Cyprinodontiformes > Poeciliidae > Poecilia > Poecilia latipinna. The sequence goes on along the minus strand of NW_015112806.1, from coordinate 365,735 downwards.
TGCAGAGAGTGAGTCAGGCCTTCTTGTCTCACATCAGAGTCTGATCTCACAAAAGATTTTGCAGAATGTTGTAATAAAAAAAAAAAAAAAAAAAAAAACACACACAATGGCAAGTAATTCAATACGTTTGGCAACACAGTTTTAGAGTGCGCCTGTTGGAATGATGGTGAAAATCATTGTGGATTGTAAAGCACAAAGTTTTTATCTCCAAAATATTAGTCAAAATTAATTGTTAGCAGTGGTTACATGAGATATACAATGGTGATAAATAGATTAAAATTACAGAGTTGGTGAAGTGCACAATTTGGCTATGGCTGTCATTGGAGAAATGAGCTAGCTGTAGTACTGGGTAGTAACTGAGAAGCTGAAACGGTTCAGTCATTGCTTTACACAGTATAAGTTGTTGGCACAGTTTTCCAGTTAATGATTTCTCAGCATGCTCAGAAAGGAGATGAAAAAAAATCTATTTGTTATTTGCAGAGTGACGTGTTACACGCTTAAAACTTAATGGTGGTCTGGGGGATTTGTGGTCATGCGGTTGAATTGCTCTGTGGTGTGTTTTGTTAGGATCACCATGGCTTCCCGTTTCACTGCTTTTGTCACTTGTTCTAGATTCACTTTTTAACTCTTGGTGTTTGTGGCATTATTTTTTTCTTTTACGTTGGTCTTTTTTTTTTCTGTGTCCTTCACACACCTGGTCCTTGTTTCTGTGAGTCACCTGTTACACATGACCCCATGTGTAGAACAAATACATTCCTACGCCTCCAAAATGGTTTCTTAAGAGATCAGAGATCAGAGTAGCTGTGTATTTCAGTATTTTTGTCACAATATATCTTAAGTTTTAAGTTCTTCTAATATCTCGAGGAAAATTTCAGTCTTTCCTAGAGAATGCCAAACTGGATATAATTCCTTTTCCTGTGGGATTAAATTGAATCCACAGCCAAAATCCATTGAAATCTTAAAGACAACAGTAGCTTGGTGTGATTGTTTTTCTTCCCATTTACTCTAATCCCCCTAAATAAAGTCCAACGAAACCATATGCTTTTGAATGTCACTTAATTAGTAAACATTGTCGACATGACATGTGTTTATATGTCAGATATATGTTTCACTTTTGCCTAACAACTCTCGACTGCTGAGAAGACATTAACAAGCTAAAGCGGAGGAGCAGTTTGGGAAGATGTTTAAATAAACATTTCTTTCTCCGGTCCTAATGCCTATGCATTAATGGTTCTCATAAGCCGACATACAAATGCCCAGACATATACAAGCTTTAACCTAAATGTTTTTCCAATTTTGAGTCAGAGAAAATGTCCTCTCCCTACTTCTAACCTCCCATCTGTTCCTGCTGCTGCCATCAACCTCCAGTCCCAACTTCTCAGCAATTTACAACCAGAAGTTGGGAACCAGCTGGACAATAAAAGCAGCTTAAAAGGACACACTCCTACAATGTTTACAATTTCTCCAATTCTGAGCAGAGAAGAGCAAGGAAGCAAGTTGTTTTCCTCAATGGCCTACATCTATCTTTGGCTGTCATAGCTAAAAAAAAAAAAAAAACCCTGATATTTTGGGAACACTGTGCATGCTAGGAAGTGTGTCCATGAATCTGATAGGCCTCATTTTGGGGGGTTGAGATGCTCTTAAAGCACAGCTCAGTAGTACAGTTAGTCCAAACAAGTGATTGAGAGAAACAGCTTAGATTTTAGGATAGGAAACCAAGACTAGATCAAGGATGAAATCCATATGCCCAATGACTCATAATGCAGTATTATCTCTGATTTGTGCATAATGACCTTTTTCAACTGATAAAATAATGAGGATAAAGTCAAGAGTATATGCTGTTGCTTTCAGAAGAAAAAATAGCTTTTTTTGCATTAGTTTAAAATACTAAATAAGAAAAAAACAAGACCCAGTGGTACTGCTTCATTATCACTTCTATACAGAAAGACACACATGTATAGGGCCAGGGGCACTCTCTACAGGGAGAAAAGCAGAGCATACAAAGTTAATGGCAGCAGTAGCTCTGTCAATGGCCACATCTAGGAAAGAGGCAGGCGAACACAGGAGTACTTTCCAGGAGAAAATATATAACGAGAGTACACAAAGACAATAATAACTGTAGGTCTGTCAATGACTGCATTCAAGAAAAAGAGAGACAAATACAGGAGCACTTTCAATGGAGAAAGCAGAACGAATACGCACAAGTTAGCTACACGCATCATTTGTTGCTGCCTCTTGGCAGCCATCAAGACAGAAAGGGACACAGCTTAACAGAGAAGCAAAGAGCCTGAGGTACTTTCAATGGGAAAAAACACAAAGTCTTACAAAATTATTGGCAACAATTCCTCTACTAATGGTTTTGTCTAAAAATGAGACACAGCTAAACACTATATAAGCTGTTTAGAGGCAGGAAACACTATATTCTGCTGTAGAGAAAAACAGAGCGCAAAATGTAAACAATAGCAACATCTCCACCAAGGATTTGACCCACAAAGAGACTAAGACAAAAACAGAGGCAATGGGGCAGGTGTATCTTTTAGGGGAAAAGTAACAAAGGTAAAACACCATAGGTGTAATGACTGCTTTTAAGGCATAAATACAGAGTAGGAGAAAAGGGGTCGGTGAGTCTTTCAGTAGTATAGGTCTATAGCAGAACTGCAATAAAGACAACATGACCTAAGCCACTCAGCTATAGGTTATAGTTAGACAGTTTATGCTAGCTGGTTATAGTTAGACAGTTTATGCTAGCTGGTTATATGTTGACTGGCTAATTTGATTTGAAAATGTAATGTTTGCATTATTTTGGTTTGCACCAATGCTCCTGTGGAATGCCACAGGAACATTGGTCTTTACCTAAAAATCACAAGAAAAAAAAAAAAGTGCAAAACTGAATTCCTTTTTTGTTTTCCTGAAAAAATAAGTAGTTGTGGAGATTCAATTTAAACACTGAGATTTATTAACAAATGGGTTTAATCATGTTGGGTTTTTTTTGTATTTCAATCATTGCAACAAGTTTTCTATGTTGAAGCAATCAGATTGAAACCTAGACCCTCATCCACCCATGTACATATCCTTTCAACCACAGTTTGATGTGCAAGGCTTTCAACATGTATAAAGTCATGCAGACAGCTCTTTTGTATGTACACACACATAAACATATTTGTTTTTGCAGAATGAACCGAGTACTGCATGCATCTTCATGTAAAATCCCACTGCAATCCAGTTTGAGCATCAATAACCAAACTGTCCTGCCTAATCTAATAGTGCGAAAGTGCTTTATTCTTTTCATTTATCTGTAACACAAATGGGAAAAGAGATTTTACCTGCTAACACAACGTTGGCAGATCAAATGTTTTGCATTCCCAGGATGAATATTTGAGGACATTACGTCAGTTTTGTTATATGTTTTCCCACATTTCTATCCTTAATTACATTTTAAATTCGGATATTTTTCACATCCTTTGCATGCAAAACTTAAAGTACCTGAAAGTCCACAGCCAATCAAACAGGAAAACACACTCTACACAGACATTCATCCGTAATTAAATACCAAAGGGAATCACACGCAAGGCTTTTTTTCCCCCCTACATTTATTTTGGGCAACATTTACTATGGAGGACAGGCTATCCTGTTGATGATTCATTGTTTATTATGTCTAGAAACTCTGGGTTGCCCTCAACTCTGCTACGCAACTGTAAGTCCAGTCAAGATCTTCCTAACCTTGAGTTGAGATAACGGCCTGAGTGCCACTTGTTGCAGGATGAAGCCACCCTCATCTTGCACACATGCAATCTTTTCTTCCAAAACCCCTATCTGCGCTGTGATCTGCTGTTTGGGCAGTGCCGTCTTAAGCACCTCCAGTTAAATCTGCGCTGATGAATAGCAATCAGTGCAGCTTGCAGATATTTACATTTTACTCATTGTGATAACCCTCATCATACACTCATGCAATCCCATTAGGAGGACATGCTGAAGTTATTGATAAGAAAATATATTTTAATTGTCTGCGTATCATCTTCAAACTAAATCTTTTGCCTTTCATTTTTTAATAGTTGCTCATTTACAAATAATGCAAAACCCGGTTTCATAAATAAAGTAGAAGAAAATGGATGCATGCTTTAAATTTTTTTTTTTCAAAAATAAAAAAAACTTGAAAAGTTTGCCACATCTTTGTATACGGGATCTTTTCTGTGATATCTGTAAACAAAACTCAGTGCAATAAAATGCATTCAGAAATCACCTAATTTGAAAATAAAGTCCACCTGTGTGTGGTTTAATCCTATTCTGTTCTGTGAAGACAATAAGTTTGTTGAAAATTTGTGAGCAGACTGCAGCCTCATGAAGACCATCAAGATGGATCAAGGGTAACGTTGCTGAGATCTTTAAAGTCAGATTACAAAACAATACATCAGAAGAACAAGAACTGCCGTTAATCCAGGTATTTGCTGCAAAGATTTGACATAAAGCCATGAAAAAAACTGCTTTACAGCCATAAACCCCAAAACTGTGGTAAAAAAAAAATACAAAGTCATCATAGGGAGTCTTGCACAGCAACTTGTTTACTGTTGAGAAACTGAATTACACCTTTACAGGGAAGTTGAAGAAAGAAATGATACCTTCAGGTGACATCTAGTGTAAATACAGCTTTATTAGGGAAGAAAATGTTCAATGACAAAAAAAGAGGGGGAAAAACAGTTTCACAGTACATTTCATCCTCTTAAGATGGTGCATTGAAACATACCTCTTCCAAATCCCAATGTCGCTCTGCACAAACATGATGCCTTCTTACAAAAATACAACCCCTCAAGCAGAACAAAAAGCAGAAGTTGAAAGGAGGGACACTTGGAAAATACCGGATTTAACCATCCTTCCTTACATAATTTGTTCAAGAACGGCAACAATCTATATGATTTTAATGTTACGAAAGCCTATTTGCTTGCAACTGTTGACGTTACAGAGCCACGTCTCAATTGAGATGCACAAAAAGAATAAACCATAGCAACAAACTGTTGAGGTCTGAAAATACAACAGAAAAAAAAAAAAAAAGATATTGGTCCTGGATCATTTGGAAATATTAGAGCTCGCATGCTGAGCAAAGTGACTGGAAAAAAACAAACAAACTTGGGTCCAATCATGTGAAAGACGCAATGACACAAATCGTCGTCCTACAGAGGCGTTGGTCGTTTCATGGAGAGGTAGGATAGTTGTCATGGTCAATGCATGAGATCCCAGGATGAATCATTATCCCAACAGTTGTTCTTAAGTGTTTGAAGTAGATAAATTGAACAATATACACTCTAATTAAATGGCTACAATAAAATAATACCAAAGAGATTTAGTCTTTGTTTAAAGAAATACTTGAGTGGTTAAACAGAAGCCAAATGGTGTGTCTGCATCTGAGAAACTATCCAGATTGAATTGGCACATGATTAAGCAGATGTCGAAAGTCAAATTAAAATGAAGACAAACAGTTGGTGGTGTAGCAACGATTCCACAAAGCGCACTGTTTAGATTCAGATACAACAGATTAACAAATGGTCCTACTTATAAACTGTGATCCTTCATTTCCCTGTGGAGCAGTAATGAGGACGCACTCTGGAGTGGATGAGTCACATTCACTTAAACAAAACAAACAAAAAAAAAAAAACATGTACTGTAATATCTGAACCTGGCAGCATGATTGAACGCACCATGATGGAAAACATAACAAAATCCTTTCAGCTAATCTGAGCGATGAGAGTGTTTGTAAGAGCAGGACGTTTCAGCAAAGCTGTGGGATCACGCTAAAAGCTCAACAACGCCTGTCTCCTGTGATCAGAGGAGGGATATTTTTTAATAAATTTGTTCTGATCCGGTCGGAGCCGATAAAAAGAAAAGGAGCAAACGCTTAAAGCAGATGCTTTTGAAAATTATTAGAGTAAAAAACTTTCTCCCATGTTCTCACTATTACACTTTACAGGTAGATCAATGGAGGGGAAGAAGAAATTACAACAAATCAGAATGTAGAGGGAAGGGAAAATAAAACTCTACAGCAGATAAAAACCTATCGGTGCACCTTTTGAGTCCAATTTCTTTTCTTTACTTATTAACTATGTGAAGCTGAAAATATCTAACACGTTAAAGCACCTATGATCTTGATTTTATTTATTTTAAATCAATAAATGTGTCTAAAGTTGAACTCCTGATTACAGTGCAGCCTTTCCTCATGATCTAGAAATAAAAGATGTCCCGTTACATCAGCTAAAAATAAATATACAGTATCTATTGTATAGATCCCACTGCTGCACAAGACAACATTCCTTCATTTTTAGATAACAGGAAGGGGGATCCCCAAAAAAACTGCTCATCTCAGTTGGTGAGGTTACAGCTGTACAGAGATGAATTTTTAAATCTTTTCCTCTTTGTGCTCTCAGGTGGAGGTGTCTCTGAACCAGGGGGGTTAGAGGGGGGGGGGGGGGGTCAGTTTCCGGGACCTGAGCCCCCGGGCCCTTGGCCTGCAGGGCGTCACACGTCTTCTTGGCGTCGCCGAGCAACATCGAAGTGTTAGGTTTGTAGAAGATGGGGTTATCCACCGCTGCGTACCCGACGCCCAGAGATCGTTTCATCACGATGACCTGCAGCAACACAAATTGATCATTAAGGAAGAAAGCTTTAGAGAAAAATTGGAGGCAAAAACTTTTATTTCCTTTGATTTCTCCAGAGAGAATATTAAATATGATCTATTATGCTAGCGTAAACAGGTTGGGTCAGGTTTATTGGCTATACAAAACATGTTCATTAATTTTTTTTTTTTGTACAAAAAATTGCTGATTTGTGACTTTACATTCCAAAGGTTTTTGAAACGGCTTAATTTCTAGACACACAAAAAAAAAACATCAACTTATTGTCAAAAAACAGATGGGTGTTTTTCTTAAACAGTTGGGCTGTTTTTGGAAGCAGCAGGAACCAAAATGGAAGTAAAAAACTGCAAAATGTGAATTTTGCATATGTCCCTTTCAACAAAAAAAAAAAAAAAAAAAAAGGGGGGGGGGTAAATTCACACCCTTGGTGCAACATCAATGTGACATGTGACGCTCTGAATGATGTCATTTCACATCATTTCACAAGGACAAACTCCACTCTAATAGGATCAGAATGAGGCTGCACCTGCACTCATAACGATCTGAATGTGGGCCAGCAGATGGACACGGTTCTGCTGTAAAAACCTCCCAGTTGTCATCATCTCCTTGGGGTTTGAGACAGATCTGATTATCCCGCCTGCGCCAGATGTCTCACCTGCTTCGCCTTCCAGACCTCCAGCACGGGCATGCCAGCGATGATGGAGTTGGGGTCTTCTTGGGCGGCCGAGTTCACTGTGTCGTTGGCGCCGATCACCAGAACCAGGTCAGTTTCTGTTTTCACACGGAACGAATCACAGCTTTAAAGACCACCTTTCTGCACGTGTTTCACATCTGCAGTACAGCTTGTTTTTTTTTGTGTGTGTGTGTGTTTTTTTTTTTTTATTATTATTTACTGTATATGTATTTCAAGTGTTGGACTGAGTTGTCATAAAACAGCAGAAAACAACAGACAATTTACATACTTTTCGAGCAGAGTTGGTGAGAACTAACGTCAGATGTATCTAATTAGGCGCAGCTGAGAAAGTGGGCCCACTTAATCCATATTTTTAAAAGTGTGTGAAGCAAACTTAAAAGATAATTTGAGGCATTTAAACACATTTGTTCGGCATTTAGATTTTTTTCTTTCATTCTCAGCCTTTTGAGTTAACCTTAAAGTACAAAGGATTAAAAAAAAAATTGAAAATACCAAAAGAAGACTCAAAAAGGGAAAAATAGGGAAGAAAGAAAGAGACAGGTACAAATCAAGGAAAGAATGTAAGTGTTGTTCCTTACACTTATAAAAAGACACAGTAAAGAAAGGACACATTTGTGAAGGAGTGAAAAAGATAAGAAAGGGAGAGGAAGAAGAAACATTAGAAAGGAATCAAGGAACACAGGAGAGAGAGAGAAAGAAAAAGAGGGAGATGGGGAAAGCAAAGGATAGAGGCATGAAACAGGAGAGCGAAGGGTTAACAGAAGAAAGAATCAAATAAATAAGCATGAAAATGTAGGTGTTCCACCACAAAACCAAAGTAGTTACAATTGAGCATGCAAGAAGATGCATGACAAAAGAGGGAAAATTATTTCATTTAAAATATCTTAACTAAATGAACAATACTTTACAAATTAAAATAAAAGCTTCAGACTTCAGTAACAGTCAATTCCACATTTTCATATTCATTCCTACAGTTCAATTCGTTTTGTCTGCAAAATGCCACCATGAGTTGAAGAGCAATTGTATTAAAAGTGTGTAAGAAAACAAAAAGCTGGCCTCACCAGGGAAGTCCTCATTGATTTCTTCCATTTCCAGGACAATGTCATACGGGACACCTGCTTCGGCCAGCAGCACGTTGAGCTGACCGGGCATACGGCCGGCGACGGGGTGAATACCGAACCTGGAGGAAAACACACCGCAGGTCCTCACTTTGCACAAAAACCTTACTTTACAAAAAACAATTCTGACTGGACAGGAGAGATGTCGGAGGCGGCCGAGGAGGAATCAAAATAAACCGAATCGAGAAGAGGAGGATTCAAAATAAATCGAAAGAGTTTGTGGACAAATTAATCTGAGAGATATGAGCAATAACAATCAGATCACGGCAAACTCTCACAAACATCATCTGATTAGTGAGCTCTCTCTTGTTTGTAACTTGTGCACAGTTCTCAAACTCAATTGACCATGACATGTAATCAGTTTAGGTAATTAGTAGAAGACTGCTTGTTCCTTTCGCCGTTCAAGCAGAGTTTAAAAGAACTCTTGTTTCTAGCAAACAAGCCGATCTGCATATGTTCTAGATGAGGATTAAGGGAAGAAGAAAGTGGAGCTTTGATCTCAGAAGAATCAGCATTTTGTGTTGTATTGCTGCATCTAACGAACAACAACAGAAAGGCAGATTGCTTGAGACACAAGAAAGACACAAACGATTACACAGGCTGTTGGGAATAAAGGGATAAATTAGGAAACAGAGTAAGAAGACAAAACAGAAGAAAAAACCTGAATGTTTTCTACTTTTTTTTCCCCCTCTGACCACCCACTTTCCTCTAATCAGGCACAAATGCTCTAAGCAGCAGCAGCTGCCACGGCCAGGATCAAACGGCAGAGGCAGGAAAATTAGACGAGGTTCCGCTGTACCTTTTCTGTCCCTCGTTAGCATTTCCTTCTTTACAAACACACACTGGTCTCTACATGCAATCCCATTTTCTTATCAGCCAGATGGAAGCAGCAACCATCGTTTATTACCTACCAGTAGAACATCAGCACAATCATATCATTGTAATCTACAATGTCTTCTGTGGTTCTTTATTGACTATAAGTAATAAACACTTATTTCTAAAGCTACATTTTTTTTTCTTAAGTAAAAAATAATGTGTAAAAAATAAGACATAAAAGAAAGGAGGCAGGATTGAATAAGTTCACATTTCTACATGCCTCCTTTTCAAGCATATAGTTGTGGAACAATTTATATTGTGGCATTTGAATTGTGAATAAGAAAATGTTTGAAATAATGATAAAAAAAATAAACTAAACCCCAAAGGGAGAGTTTTGCAAATGTGAGTTTCTTGTAGAAGCTACACAGGTGCATCTCCATAAATTACAAAATCAATGAAAAATTGATTTATGTCAATAATTAAACTAAAAACAATTGAACTCATTATGTTGTTTATAGCATTTATAATACTGATCACAATGGCTTTCTGTTGTTCGGAACTCAAAATCCAGTTTATCACATCATATGAAAAAAAAAAAAAAACAACATACTTTTAAGAACCAGAAACATAAACACAGCAAAGACAGGTATTATGTAGAAACCCGTCAAGGCACATCACGATAAGCTACATAAGGTCATTTTTAAACAAGCTGTGATTTATACAAAACAATAATGGAATGTTAATTGCAAGAATAAAGCATAGTAAGAAAAAAACATGCACAACAAACGGGGAGATTGCAGATTTGAGAGGACTGTGAAGCAAAACCCTTAAAGAGAGTCTGAGGGGAGATTCTTTAAGTGCTTTAAGAGCCACCACAAAGGCTTCGATTGTCCTTGTGTTAAAGCGAGTGGTCCACAGACTCCTTTTTAGATGAAAAGTGCATTTTGCAACTTATTAGCAAATCGTGGCCTTGGAGTCTTGACACAGGGTTGGGGGTGTTTTACCAGGTCTAAAGCCAGAGCAGCCGTCTACAATCACATTTTACTGGTTCCATTTGCTTGCAAGCCTAACAGATTTATTTGTCTCAGGAGAACTTGGCACCTGCCCACACTACGAGAAAAAAAAAGTGTGTTAATGGTGATATCATTGTGTTTGGCTGGCAAGCAAACTGGCAAACAACAGTGATGGAACGGCACACAAAAATCATGATGTGGTGAATAACTTGGTCTTAAAAGTCATGGCTTGGTGCATTTTATCCGGAGAAGCACAGCAAAATGTACAAGGCTCGTTTTTCTTTTTCTCTTTACTCAGTCAGCCGAGCAGAGAAAAATGCAAATGTTCCGACAATATAAATATGTAACATTAGTATGTTGTATTCAAATAAAAGAGACAGTATAGAGCTCTCTGGAGATTTGTTCTGATTATTAAAAGTCAATCAGAAATGTACCTGACTTTCTTGCCAGCCTCTGAGAGCATCTTTACCAGCTCAGCGATGGGATACTGAGCCTTTGCAGCACAAAGTCCATAACCTGAAAGAGATTTTAAAACGGGAATATGAGTTGATTTCGACCCTGATTCAAAGAATTCAAAGGTAAGATGATCTGAGTGAAGCAGCCCTTCTCCTTCACCTCTCTTCAAAATAAACAACTGGTGTCAAATGTTTGTGTAGCAAAAAAATGTTGTTTGTGCACATATCAATTTAAAGATGTTAATGTCTCCAGAGGTCAAAAGACAGTCCACATTTAGAAAAATCTAATGAAACAGAGTGTCAATAAAACACACATTCCTTCATCTCACCTCTCCATCTTTAAAACTCAGGTCTTGCTTATGTTCTTATGCATTGCTGTGTATTAGTGCCAACATAAAAAAACAAAACATTATTAGGATTTGTCTTTGAGAATGATGCTGTAAAAGTAATGTTAACATTGTTTTTGTTTTCTCATATTCCAAAAATAAGCATCTTAGTAAAGGTTGAATTCACTAAAAAGGTCAGATTTTAATTCCTCCACTCTTAAATTACTTTCATGTGAATGACGCAGGTGCCAGGTTTTAGATTTTTATCTTGCACCAAGCAGTTCAGTGATGTTTACAAGCCTCGTCTGAAGCAGTCAGAAACTGTCCTGTTAAAACACAACAGACAGGGAGACACGGCTGAAAAAAAAAAATCTCTCCAAAACTATGCCGTTTGTCTTCCAGCTAAACTATCCAAAGATTTTCACTTTACGCCCCTCCGTAGTATTTCTTTTGCGAGTTTTATTGCCAATATTCTCACATGAGTTGTCTTGCGTAAAGGAAAACACATGCTTCCAGACCATGCCGTGATGGTTCAGACAAAAGCCAGGAAAACACTTCTGTTTATCAAGCCGGGCCTTAACTGTTTCCACAGGCGTCAATCAGCCAAAGTGACTGTGACGGCTCCAATTAGGAAGAACACTTTGAATGGAAACAAGGGCAATGACTAAAAGCTGGCGCCGAATAATGATGCAACACTATTAGACAGTATCATGGCACAAACACGTATTAGTCTTTCGCAAAATGCCTCCAACAGATTTTGTTGTGTCTTACATATTTGTGATGTGGTGCTACACGTCAGAGGGACGATGTGTTTATAATGAACGGGGAATTATAAGGGCTTAAAGAAAAACATTCCAGCACATTTTTTCTGATCAAAATTCCTCATTTAAAGACTTCAAAATCCGTTTCTGTTTCAGCCCGTAAGTAGGAACGGAAAGAGGCGAACAGAAGGGTTCACGAATGGATGGGAGACGCTAGAATAGAGAATAAACAGAAGAGAAACTTCAAAATATTTGTTAGTTTATAAATCACTGGATGGTTTAGCACCAAAATCATTAAAGATCTGTTGTTGTATCAATCTTTCAGGCCACTCGGGTCTTCTGGTTCTTGTCTGCTCTGCGTTCCCAGAACCAAACATGAAGAAGCAGCTTTTAACTTTTATCCACCAGAGATCTGGAGCAAACTTCCAGAAAACTGCAAAACTGCTGAAACACCGAGTTCCTTTAAGTTCAACCCCACTAAAAAAACCCACCTGTTGAGAGTTGCCTTTGGTTAATAGTAACTGGAACATTGGTCAACATGTTTGATGAGTATTTGCTTTGTGGTTTTGGTGATGGCAAAATCACCAAAATCAAATATGTTTTTATAGTGCAAAGCAGTGTGAACTGACTTGCTGCTGAAATGTGCTATACAAATAAACTTGACTTGACTAGAATGGATGGATGACAAATTATTGACTGATGGGTTCAGGATGGACTAAAACGTTCCTATTCCAATTCAGGGTAATAGTAAAACCCAGGTTGGTGCCTTTAAATACACGCAAATGTTTCAAGAAAGTCCTTTCACACACACGTATATTCTTATATAAAATAATCATGCTGGAACATGCCATTTTTGTCCATCTTACTGATTGCAGTTTTACATGAAGTTTTATTGAGTCCTGATAACTCTCAGAAGGGAAAGCTGAATATCTTAACCTACATTTGATGCCTCGCTTCTCTTTCACTGGGCCACGGGAGTGCTATAATTTGCCAAATCTTGTAAATTGCTGTGATTTCCTCAGAAGTTTTTTTGCAAAATTGGTATTGTGCTCTGTGACTGGAATGGCCAATTTGCAGAATAGGTGCTTTTTAAGTCTGTGTTTACTTGTACCCACATAGTCATGGTAACCCCGAAAGCATCACAACGGTCTTAAGGAAAGGACTCGAATGTTGTCTGGGGCCACCCAATAATTCACGCAGCAGGCTGAGAGTACGGGAAGCCGTGACACGTTCTGCGTCACCCTTAAATATGAGAAACATGTGAAACAGAGAAATGTGCAGCTGGAACGAAGGTTGTGTTTAGACCCCACGCATCAGCCCTGAAAAATGAACTACAGGCCAGTTTGGATGATAGTTGTCAACAAAACCCTGTAAAGCTTCATCTCGTCTAATTTCCCTCTGACCTTGCATACATAGTGTAGAATGTCTTATTTACTGCCGACCACACAGAAAACCAGGCGAGGGTGTTTTTGTGTCTGTGCGCACTCTGCCGGGACTTGTCAATTACCCCAGAAAACTGTGACGCAACATAGGTTGAGACGAGGTTAAACAAACAGAAGGCGCTTTGCTCGTGCCGGGGAAAGAAAAGTGACGAGAAAAGTCAGAGCGCCATGTTTTTCCACTCATGGACCAGACCTCTGTGTGTTTTACCTGGAGTGATGATTATGTTGTGGGCCTCTTTAATCATGTCGACAGTCTGTTCCACGTTCACCTCTGTGTGTGTCCCCGTGATCTCCATGGGCTTTCCTGTCCCGGTGGAGGATGTGCCGTAACCCCCAAGGATCACGTTGGCAAGCGAACGATTCATGGCCTAAGAAGGCAGAAAATATTTACATTTGTCTCCCAAATAAAACCACTTTTTCTATAATAAGAAGGTACAGATAAAAGACGCAAATCAAAAGGAGTCAAAAGAGGTTTTCACATTTAAAATGGTAAAGAGTCCCTCCTGCAGGACAGGAAAGGAACAACATTCAACAGTTTGTCCAGCCAAGCAAAACAAAATCATCAATGTAGCTCATTTCTTGCTGAATCTTAAACGCTAGGACTTTTTTTTTTAAACTGTACATTACTTACCACACACATAATGTAAGACAGAATGGCTCCAGAGGAGCCGATGAGAGCGCCGACGATGGTGAGCAGGTTGTTATTCAGCAGGAAGCCCTCGGCACACAGCGCCCAGCCCGAGTAACTGTTGAGTACAGTGATGACCACCGGCATGTCCGCTCCTCCGATGGCCGCAGTCAGAGTTACGCCCTGAAGGACAGGAGGAAAATGAGGATGTTTCATTAAACAGGAGAAAAATTTAACTTTTGCGACATTATGCCTATAAAGCAACATTCCTATGCATTTGTAATAACATGATTTAATTAGAAAATTCATTCTTTCAGATTCAAACCTGCTTACTGAACAGGTTTACTGAATAAAACTGCTATAATAAGCAATGGTGAAACGGCTTCTGAGCCGCGAAAAAAATAAAAAAATCATTAAGTAACAACCTGTTTTTGATCGTCCCACTTTTTTGTTTTATTTTTACTTTTTTACACTTACCTTTACCTTACACTTGATGAAAATAACTGAACAGGTACATACAATTAATTACCTATTATCTTATATCTGTGAAAGCCACAGATTACACATAATAATAAAACTAGCTGGTTTAGTGCTTTATTATTTGATTTATATGCTTAAAAAAATGAAACGTCCACCTGGAGAAAAAACATTTTTCACAATTAGGTACAGATGCTCTTTGTTCCTCTACCATTTGTGCAGTTGTTGTTTAGCAGAGGCCAACTGCAGTTACCAAAGAACCAACGAAATCCGAGACTGCCTGTTTCATTTATTTCAGCTCAGACTTCATAAATGGTTCCTTTTGACCACCTGCAAGGTCTATTTTCAAAAGCCTCTGCAAAAGACAACACACACATTTACAGTGGATGATTCATAACACTGTACTTGGAATACTGATTAGGTCCACAAATAAGGAAGCTGAGATAATAATCAGCAAACCAATTGTTGGATGCAGTGACCCTGAAACTCCAGCTGCTGGTTTAAGCAAGAAAAGGCTGAATTTTTTCTATTTTTTGTGAATCACAACTGTGAATTTATGTCTAATCTCTTCAGATTTGCATGAGCATGATCTATATTAAAATATAAAAAATGCTTTAATGCATAACCTAAAGCTATTTTATTTTTATTTGATAACCCAAACTTTTGGTTAAAAATATGATTCATTAGAATTTTTTTTTTTACTGAAAAACATTTACAAAATGTAAGATTTCTTTAATAAATAAGCAATGAATAGTTGGGAAAAAATTGTCTGTTAGCCAGGTGAGATCAAAACCTTTCAAAACCTTTTAAGTCCTGAGAAATTATTAGTTTATCCGAAGGAATGTGTCAAACCTGTCTGCTTGTGACTGCCAGGCTTCTGCTCTACTCAAACTTCCCACACAGCTCCTGTTTTCTGTGACTTGACATTTATTAACAATTCCCACTCTTGTTACATTTCTCCTTATTTCCCCTCTCCAACATGCCTTTTTTATGACTCTTAAAAACTAGCTCTCCTTCCTGGAGTTTATTGAGGTTTTTAATAGCATTCTTACATGTTTAGCCTGTCAGTCAACATGTAAGAACATTTCAATCTGTGATGTCCAGGTTTTTCTGCTTTTAAAAAAAGCCCAACGCTGAGAGAGACAACAGATCTAAGCAACAACACGGATGCAGCGTACCATGACGGCAGACAGGGCAGAAACCGATCCCAGACAGGTCATGCCTGTGGTGTAACTTGGATCCAGCATGTAGGGAACCATCCCACCGACGCTAGCAGCCATGAGCGTGGCATTGAGAGCGTGGCGGCCGGGAAGCATCAGAGGAGCGCTGTTCAGGATGCCTGCAGAAAAAAACAGAGGCAGGTGGGTATAAAGCAGAAAAACAGACGCGTTTAAATCATTTTAAGCACATAATGCAGAAGTATTCTAAATAACTTAGGCCTATCCTACTTCCTATCTGCAGAGTGTATTTATTGTGAATGACAATAAAATGCTAAGATTCAATAAATTTTTATCTAAAAATCAGTCATGGAAAATCACCAGAAGCTTTACTAAAACAAATACTGCTCTAAAACTAGAACTCGTCTATTAATTAGGCCGCTTCACGGCCATTTGCAATAAATTATACAATTGCGTTACTCACGATAATCACAGCCCATTAGTACTAATCTCTATACTTAACTTGATGGTGAGGGAAGTCTAAGAGTTCGCCACCGTTTTCAGATGTGTTTTATTTATTGCTTACTTTTCATGCAAGTTGACCTCAATGAGCTCTGAGATCCGTTCAGGTTGGAAGCATTAATTTATATATTTACAAGGAGCCCTGCACTGATGAAGGCAGAATCTCAAGCCGAGTTTCTATACACTGATCATTTTTTAAATTTTCCATCCTTTTGCAGAATCCAGTTTATAGAGTTCTCTGCTGCATAAATATTAAAGTTTCCTACCAAAAGATGAATGGATGGATACAAAAATCAATGGACAAAGACAGGAGACAAATGGATGGATGTTACAAAAGGATGAATGAATATATGGATTGATAAATGACAAAATCAGAAGAAAAGACAGTAGAATGGACCGATTCAGTCGGACGCATGCATGGGCAGACGAACGGATGGATGATGCAGACGACTTCCTGTGCTCCTCCACAAACTGATTTTAGCAGCTGAAGGCTTCGGATGCCTCAGTTCTCGGACCGTCTTTTCAGTTCGCCTCACCTTGCAGTTTGCCGTACGCCACCAAAGAGCCGCTGAAAGTGATCCCGCCGATGTAAGTGCCGAGGTAGGCGACTATCTTGGTCAGGTTGGCCGCGGGGTCCGTGGCAAAGTGAGGGTACTCGATCATATATTCGGCCACGCAGGTGAGCACCGCAGCCAGCCCCACCAAGCTGTGGAATGCAGCCACCAGCTGAGGCAAGTCACTGATCTCAATCTTCTTGGCAATGGTCAATCCTGGAGATAGAAACATAAAAGATGAAGTAAAACAAAAAAAAAAACAAAAAAAAAAACTCAGAATGCCCCTTAAGGTTCCGAGCATAAATACCATGAGAATCACAAGCACGCACACTCAGAGTACTGCCGGGAAGTGAGCCCTGTGGAAGAGCCAGGTGCTGCTGACGAGGCCCACCTTGGGAAATGTTTCTGTCGGCCTACAGTGAGTGTGTTTGTGCACACACATGTCCCGCAGGAAGCCTTTCAACGAGGCTATATCTGGTAAAGAGCATTATTAGTTGCGCGGATAGTTTAGTCTGGATTTCAGCTTTGTTACTGGAACAATTAGCATTTAAATGATCCAACTGTCCCAGAGCGGAGAGCTGGTGAGTAATACCCGACGCTGGTTGTTCAGATAGACCTCAGGCATCTGGAGAGTTAGTCATGCCGTGTTTGATGTAAACATCACAAACCCTGAGCACACCTGCTTCTTAATCTTCCTAAGCTTGGAAAACAACAGAAAGCCCCACGTCCATCTGCCGCAGCACCATTCTTCAAGTATTAGGCATTGCCTTCAAGACTCTCAGGTTATTCTGTTCAAGTAAATTCAAACGCGCTCACCGGCCGTTCCACCCACAGCCATGGCTGCGCTCATCTGAGCCAGGAGCTCGGGGCTCGGTTTGAGGGCACCCAGAGTGGCAGCCAGCCCTCCTGCGACTCCGATCATTCCCAGAGTGTTACCCAGGCGAGCGGTGGTCTGGTTGGAAAGACCTGCCAGGGCACCGACACAGCACAGACCAGAGCCCAAGTACATCATCTGTGGAGGAAAAGAAGGATCTAATAATTCCGGTTGTACAACATGTGGATCAACAAAGATGCATTCAAGGTCTGTTTCCCACTAGTTCTCAGGGGGTTTCCACAGCAGGCAAGTCAATTGATCCTCTTGTTTGGTCCGGAAGTGAACTTTATTTTATTTTATTTTTTCCATTTGGTGCAGTTTGCTTTAACATTTTGCAAGCGGACTATAATTTGTAAACAAAGCCATACCTGCGACTATCATCGCTCCGATTAGACAGCATCAGTGCACTTTTGTCCAGACCAAACAGTGGAAGCAAACTCTGGTCCGTTTAAAGCAAATCAGACAAAACGTCCACAAATCCTCTACGAACACATGGCTACGAAACCATCATCACTCTTCACCTGTTCTACGTTGTATCCAGCTTGCAGAGCAGCGGCGTAGCCGCCAACAAAAACGCCGGCTGGAAGCAGGTAGAGGTAGTTGTACTCAGGAGGATCAGTGGGACGTTTGAACATGTCCAGCATCCTCTGGGTCACCAGGAAGCCACCTGGGATGAGACAGATATATATATATATATATATATATATATATATTATGAACTTAACAGACAAATCTGCAAATAAATAAGGTTTAAAATCTATTTCAAAGAGCAAAATAAATAAGTGGAAGAAAAAAAGAAAAAGAAGTGTGCAGGCTGCCAGTCGGAGCACCTGAAAGAGGTCAACAGGTGCCGCAGAGCCAACAGCTTCCACTTGTTGCCAAGTTCAATAACAAATGTCAGGAATTTAATGAGTCTACTTTATGTCACTATACCCAATTCAACAGAAACATCAGAAGTTTCCCAGTGTCCCAGTGTTTCACCAACAGATCACATTACTGTCTGGTATGATTGTAGCCACATGCACACACATATAAAAGGTGAACCTGAGGTTAGCTTATGTTTCGACCAGGTACTCGTTGTTCGAAGCAAATACATCCCGCTTAAAAACACAGAATAATATATAGAGTCCTATTACTGCAGACAGGTTTAAGTAAATATATTAATATGGAGGAATTTTATTGCATTTAAGCAATGTACGGCCAGAATCCAATAATATTCTTTTAACATTTCCTTTGCGGTTTATTTTAACCAAGAATGACTCCACTGGTGGAAATAAAATAAAATAAAATAAAGGCTCCGAAAGCAAAAGAAATTTGAAAACCTAAACAGATTTTTTTCTAAAGAGCTTTTAAATATTTAAGGTTTGAGGTCAAGGGTGCAATATGTATGAAACAAGGTGAGGGGTAGGCTTCCAGATCTATTAACTTACATTTAGTTTAACTTGTAAATTATGTGTATGCATGTTTTGTGCCTGGGTGTGGCTTAAGTGTTTCCCCTTCAATTATCATTACAAACCATTTTATATTTACAGACCTTAACGTTTATTTAATCTCTCTTTGTTATACATTTTGCTTTCCCCAGTTGCACCTGATCTAGGCCAGGGGTCAGCAATCTTTTCAATTTAAAATGCTACAAAATAAAACCTATTTAACAAAACTATTTCCATGTCTGATTTTAGAAAATAATTAATCCAGCTTTCACAAATGAAAAAATATATAGGACAAGCTTAGTGAGCTATTTTCCTCAGTTTGTTAAAGAATAATAGTCCTTTTAAAAATAAAAACACCCGGTTTGAAGCCTATCAAAACAAGCCTGGTATCATTGGTGCCATTCTTTTTAGGAAGATATTGCAAAGAACTGCTAAAACCTCCCTTCTGCATTGCCTTTATAATTAAAAACATTTCTTATTTGGTTTTATAAGACCAGCAATAGACCAAAGAGCCACATGTGGTTCTGGAGCCTCAGGTTGCAGATCTGCTCTTTGAATTTTGATGTAGTTAATTTAGATATTATCACTACACACTAGAGCGAAGTGGGCCTTTCTGTGTTCTTCAGAGTCTGTGTGGACACGGATATTTTTTTTACAAAACTAAAAATAACATCCCTCAGCTAGGGACTCAGATTATATGTGGGCCCTGTTTGCATAAGTAAAGTTAAACTATTCAGTGCAAATATTTCTTAAATGGAAAAGTGCAGTGGCTATGCTATATCTGTGTACTCCAAAGATCATAAAAGACCAAAATAGTTTATATAAAAATCAATCCTTCACTTGAGTGACTGCAGTGTTTTGAAAACTGTGCTAATCGTAAAAAATTCAAACCGAGTGTGAATGGAGGACTTTGCGGTATTGAAAAATCTTGCGACGGTGGTATTATTGGTAAATAATGTGTTGATGATATCAGTTGTGATATAAGCATCGGCTGCTGTGAGATTCTGGCCCACTGGCTAAATATTAGCATGAAAAATACAAGTTCATTACACCTGGCATGTATTGGCCAACAATTATTGGTACTGCCAGGTCATTTTTGTAAAGAAAAATCTGTTCTTAATAATTCACCGACTTAAATAAAGGTTAAATAAAATTATTGGACTCCAACCAGTCCTATGTGATATGAATGTTGTGCAGACAGATGAAGATACATTCGCTATATATTGTGTAGCCTTACTGATGCCATCATTTAACTGTAAAAAAAACATTTTTTTTTTTTAGAAGTCCAGAAATGCAAATGTTTCTCCACACTATTTTCTCTTTTCCAAGAAATCCTGATAAAACACATCAGGGCAAAGACTAGATGTAGTTAATAAAAAACACTGATATTCAATGACATACATTTTTTAAAATGAATTAAATTTTATCAGTGAGCAAATTAGGCGTTAAGATTTCAAGTTCTGTTTTGTGAGAATGAGATTTCATGAGTTGTTTTCTCATCTCGGTTGGCAGTGTGTGTGTTTTTTTTTTTTTTTTTTTTTTCTGTTCACATGAGTTTTTGGGGGGAAATTTGGCAAAGTGCTTAAAAATGTCCCCAAAGAAAACATAGAAAAAGTAACAAGTATGTAATACATACCTTGTGCTGTATAAGCTATGTTATGATCAATTACATGATGCCTGTCAGCTGTTCATTTACTTGCGTAGGTTTGCCCTGAAGGCCTCCTGTTAGCATGCAGAAATTAAAGTGTGGAAGAACATGGTTTCCCAGGATTATTAGAGCGCGATGAGTATACTAACGATTTCAGGAATTATTTATCATCGTAAAGGGAATTATTCAGGGGAGACAAATGACTGGATGTGTGTGGTCCAAGCCTTAGCCACTGGCTAAAAAGGGACAGCTGAAATGATGTTTTGGTGCAATCGACGTGAACCAACTCGATCACAGGCGTAAAGTTGATATATTTTTGGCTCGGCGTTGCTGTAACTGGCCCGGGTCACTGTGAGGCATCTGCATTTGGGTGACTCACCGGCAATGTTGACTGAAGAGATGAAGGCAGCAAGAACGGCCAATGTCTCTGCAGTAGTAGATGGCAAGTAGCTCCCTCCCATCAGGGACAGACCACCCACAGCCGTCAGACCTGCAGACCACATACACATACATATACGTGTGTCAGTGTTCATGAAATTACATCTTCATAATAAAGGACATGGCAATAGAAAAAAAAAAAAAAAAAAACCTTTTTTTTGGCGAAGCTGCCGAATAAAAGGGAGGAACTCTAAACGTTGAATCAACACTTATTAGATTTGTTTATCAGAACCTCTACAGACACATTGCTCCGAAAACAGTTTGCCTGCCGGACTGGAAAAAGAAAGAGAGGGGAAGATAAAACGATAAAAAGCACAAAGAGAGAGAGAGAGAGAGTATGTGTGTGTGTTTTAACCAAAAAGACTCAGGAAACCTTGATAACATCATCCCTGTAATGATTTACAGGCAGTAAAATGCAATACACGGCACTGAGAGCTTGCCTTCACACACATTTCTGTGCATTTTAGCTTGACTAACAGGTGTGTGCATTTGTGTGCATGCGTGTTTGTGGTTGAAGTCTGCAATTCTAGATTAGCTTCTCAACAGAAGGGAAAAAAAAAAAAAAAGAAGGTGGAGGTTTGACCTTATGTCTCTGCCAAACGCTAGCTTTACAATCATGTTTGTATATCAGGCCTTATACAAAGTTTCAAATGTTGCCAAACATCATTTCTCAACTTCTATTATGCAATTACAAGCTCATTTAAAATCTGTACTATAATCAAAGAGATGAACGCAGCAAGAAACAACATGTAGATACGGCGCTAGAAGACAATCTGATAGAATAACAAGTTCTACAAACATCTGAATATAAGGTTTCTGCACATTTCTCATGTTAAATGACCATACATTCCCCATTTATTTTTAAGTACAAATACAAAGGTTCCCTGAACAAAAGACTGATTAAAGACAAACAGATGGATAGATGAATGGATGATAAAATGGGTGGACAAACGGTTGGAGAGATAGACAGCCGGTTGGATGATGAACAGTTGAACAGACAAATTATTAGATGAAAAGATCAGGGTTGAACAGACAGAGACTTTTTCTAAAAAAAAAAAAAATCCTTAAGGATGGAATACATTTTAACAGTGCTTTGTAGTATTATTGCTAAATTAGAACTACATTTCTTGGAAAAAAGATTAATAAACAGCCAGACAGTAAAAGGACAAGCTAGTTCACGGCAGATCAAAGATGCAGATAATCAAAAACCGTCTCGTATCCAGTTACACACCTAATGCGGAACCCAACGGCGTTGTCTGACCCCAACAATGAACGCACCAGTCATGTCATTTAGACGAACCTTGATGCCAACTATGACACATGCGCAGGCGTATATTTGATCAACTTTGATATCACAGCTCTGAGACAAAAAAACGAGGTCTCGTGGAACAAAGAGCACAGAGTCAGTGCTCTCAAGTAGATTAAAGTTTCTCTCCCCCAGTCAACAGACGTGACAGATGAGCTTTTAGTTTTCGACTGGATATGAAACCAGTATCTAAAGAACCGAGGCTGACCCACTGGCCGGTCACCAGTGGAAGTAACACTATAAATGTTCCCCGAAGAATATAACTGTCCATCACTAAAACTCTAAACTCCACCAAGGTTCTCTAATGTCTGCTAACGATTGTGTATTAGAGTGTGTGTGTGTGTGTGTGTGTGTGTGTGTGTGTGTGTGTGTGTGTGTGCGTGTGTGTGTGTGTGCGTGTGTGTGTTAACAATGCCTGGCACAAAAACAACAAGATCTGACTGCATCCATGAGCCATTCAGTGACAGGAGTGAGACATTTACACAACCACAGAAGATCTGGACCCAGAACAGACAGTGAGGGGAAAAAGAAGAACTAGGTGGCAGGCACGGGTCAAAGAAGCTTTGAAATAAACTTCAGGCCCCGTTCCCCTTGTGCAAGTGGTGTTCAAGAAGATTTGTGGGGGGGTTTTGCAATGAAATCATAATTTTTTTTTAAAAAGCAGCAAAAACAGGCAAAGAAAAACACCAACAGCTTTAGAGGTCATTGGGGATGTATAGTAAAGTTTTAAATGTCCGTTGCTGGTTTCCTCGACAACTGAGCAAAAATGTCCGACTGTGTTCAAGAGGGAAGATCTCCCTGAACCTGAAAGATCACCAACAGTGTGTTGCTTCCGGCTTCATCGTGATCAAAGCCCTGAGAACCTCTTCGACCTCTTGGCGACAAAAACACAAAAGAGACTTTATGTGCAATGCACTCAGTTTTCTTGTTTCGTCTGTAATTCTACTATAGATGCTGCTATTCAGAATTAGAATTAAAAACTCACACCAAAAAATTAAAAAGTTTATTTATGAAGCCTTTTGTTCCATATTTCCTGTAGTATTTTTTTTTAAAGTTGCCAGCTGCTACTTTTGCAGCCTTGTTTTTCCAAGAGTCAACAGACGGATGGGTCAATGTTACATGTCAGAAACTCGTGTGAAAGGTTTGAAATGGTCACCAACCTGAGATGGCGTTGGTGACAGACATGAGTGGAGAGTGCAGTGCAGGAGTGACTCCCCAAACCGTGTGGTATCCCACGATGCCAGCGAGACCAAAGGTGGTGACCATCTGGGTGAAGGCGGCGTTAGGAGCCGACAACCCCAGACCGAGCAGGGTGCCGATACCTGTAACAGAAAGAGAGGACATAAATCTAGACTTCAATTAAATTTTAGCACAATTAATCACTTTGTTTAACATGCAAATCTTTGCATTGCATTTCTGAAATGCCCTTAAATCTGATGCACCAGTGGCATCTGCAAACAACAGAGATGGATGAAAAAGCCAGTGGGGGTTTGAGTTTTGCTTAAAAAAAAAAAAAACGATCTGATGGGAAGCCAGGAAGAACTATAGCTGGAGTTGGCCTGTCCAGCAAAGTCCTAACATACAACCTCAATGCAAAACATGTTGCAACTGCTGCAGACGTCCCCAATGTGAATGTCAGCTTTCACAGCCCACATTTCTATAAAAATGAAAAGAACAATTCATTTGGTTCATCATGATGACTATGATAAGTTATTGTTATAATACTTTAGAAGGTAAAATTATAGCAACCTTTGTGAAATCTGCATTTCTTTGCTGACTAATAGCTGTTTAACTAAGTGTAAGTCGGTTATAGCAGCAGCCAACATCAGCAGCTGTGTGGCTTTTAGCAGGAAACGACTCCAACATCTAGACAACCAGTAGAAGCACAGAGCTACACGTGGTGAACTCACACCGAGCGCTGTGCAGGACCACGAGAACCCCTCACCAGAGCTCTACTTCAAACAACCAGCATAAAACTGATTTTACAATGCACACTTCCTGAGACCAAAAGGTGTGTGTGCGTGTGTGTGCGCTCGCGTTAAAGCCTCCGAAATGCGCCTGTCACTTCTCGTCTCCTGCACACATTCCAGCAGCGACTTGAAAAGCGGCTTGTTAACCCATCCTTCACCTTTCAGCACGCCTCCGCCTCCCTCAGGAGCCGCTGCTAACCATTAACAGTGATGAAAGAAAAATCTGGACAATTTTCTCTAATGAAGAATCAAATTAAAGCGGGACAATCAGACTCGCCCAGAACTACAAACCTCCAGTGTACAAGCTAGCTGTGGTGAGTGTGGCCTTGAAGGGGGAGACCTGTGAGGCCTTCTCGGCCTCCAGCTCCTGGACCGTCTTGGGTTTAGGAGGAGCTGCGATGGGAACGTTGTTGGGCTGAGGAGCGGGGAACAAGTTCTGTCCGTTCTAGAAATGAAGGCAAAAACAGAAGCAGCATGGGGTAGCGAATAAACAGAAGACGAGAATTTAAACCATTCAAAGCCATTATGTTATTTTACTGACTTAATTATTAATATATTAGAAATTCGAAGTGTGTTTTTATTTTTCTTAGAATTAAATTAAGGCTTATTAAGGACATGACCTTCATCTGTAGCTGTAAACACCTTGAGAACACAGAGGAAAAGATAATGTTGTCTTTGAGTGACACCTAGTGACTACTGAAGGCACTGTCATTCTTTTAATTGACTAAGGTATTTATGCCTCATTCTTTCAGACGGCAAAACTTTCTAAATAAGGTTGTATAGATATAATCCTGAAAGATTAAAACACCATTTCCTGTATCAGATTTTACAATAAGCACAAAGATCTTGAGTCTCAACAAATGGCAACAAGAATTTGGAGATGTAACATTATCAATCATGGAGCAAACATGTGTCTGTTTGGAACATGCTGTTCGGTGGCGGTCAACAGAAATGCTGCTTATCTCTGGAAACCTGATGCACTTTTATCTTTTGTCTCAGTGGACAAACAAAGCATCAACTGGAAGAAACTCAACTGTTAGCTAACAAGTTTAAAATATTCTTCCATTTATTATGTGCATAATGGAGGTTTTCACAATAAAAAAAACAACTGATATTTCCTTGATAAACAAAGAAATGTCATATATTGATTTTAGTTTTAAAAATAACAAAATTGAAGGCATTTTTTGCCCACTGTTTGTAAATGCCTGATGTTGGGTAAATCATGATGAGTATTCTTTTTATTGTCAATTTGGAAAATATTAATTTCCATTTTCTATTTTAAACAAAAGTTTCAGAATATTTTAAATTTTTCATATTATATTCTAAAAGAATACTTCCGTCTTTAAATGTAATCAAACTTTTTGTTTGACATATTTCCTATTGTAGGTAGAGATGTGTGTTAATCACATCATTCATCTTCATTGTGAAAGATTTACAACTGTAATAAGAAATGTGATTTATCGCAACAACAATACATTCTAATTAATGTAATATGAAAAACACCAAAATTGAAAGTATAGCCAAATATAGGATAAAACTTTTTGACCCTATCAGCCACCCATGTATTTTTTTTTATTATTAAATCAAATTTAATAGAAAAAAAAATGCATGTCTTGTTCTACATGCGCTGTACTGGAGCATTAGAGTTTCCTCACTAAAAGGTTTGATTTGTGAGTTATTTCCTGTTCAAATTCAGAACAAATAAACTTGGCACTTGTTTCTTTTTCTGTTGCACCGCAACTGTAACATATGTGCACCATTAAAAAAAATAACAGAATCAGAAAAAGACGTTTAGTCGAGCCCTCATACCTGCATGACAACTGATCCTCTGACAACGTGATCCATGGTCCCGTAATCAAACACATCCTTGACATCGAAGTAAAAGTTCTCCTTGTCTGGACTGATTGCCCGCAACAGCTTAGTGATGTTGTTGGAGTACAGAGTGCTGGACTGTGTTGGCAAGCGGCTGGGCAGATCTGTGTAGCCGATGTGAGTCACTCCCTAAGATAATCACAAATTGAAAAATGTAGAAAAACCAATACATATTACATAAATTATTTCCAATTTCTTCCAGTTTTTCTATTAACACTGCTGCTCTGCACTGACCTTGTGTACGGACAGCTCTCCTGGAACTGTGGTCTCAATGTTTCCTCCGGCCTCAGCGGCCATATCCACCACCACTGAACCGTCCTTCATGCTCTCCACCATTGGTTTGGTGATGAGAATCGGTGCCCGCCTACCTGCCGTATTACAATTTTAAGAAAAAGAAACAAACCCAAAAGACAATGGCATTAAAAATGTCAAAGGTAAGGCATCTAAGGTTGATGTAAATCTTTGGTCACGTTAACTATATCAACTATTTCCCTAACGTCAGTGAGAAATTCCCAATAGTCGGAGAAAAAAAACAGCGTACCTGGGATAAGAGCCGTGCTGATGACAATGTCCACTTCCTGACACTGCTTGGCGAACAGCTTCATCTCTGCCTCTATGAACTCCTTCGACATTTCCTTGGCGTAACCTCCCTGGCCTTCTCCCGACTCCTGTATGTCCACCTCCAGCGGCTCTGCGCCGAGGGATTTAAACTGCTCCAACGCTGCAGCTCTGGAAGAGACAGGGGATGACGTGAAAAAAGGGGATACAGTTGTTGGAAATATGATTATGAAACAAACACTGAATGTAATAAAAATTTGTAAAAAAAAAAAAAAAAAAAACATCTATTCATGAACAATACATGGCCAACATTGTATTCTGAATTACCGGTCAAACAAAATACTTTATTTTGTGAAATAAAACTGTGAAAAAACATTTTCAAACATAGCAACAAAACTACATTTTATTTAAATCTTTTTAAAAGCCCTCATCTCTAACAATAAACAAATTCCTCAAAAACAATACGTCATTTTATTCAAATACTGCTCAGCTTGCTGTACAAACCTTTGTTTGTTTTAGCGTAATTTTCAGGTGAATGATTCAGAACAACCACGCAAACCAACCTGGTATCAAATCCTCGGACGATGGCTCCCATGGCCCTGGCGGTGCCAGCAGCTGCCAGACCTGCAACACCTCCTCCAATAATCAGCACCTGTTCACAGAAAAGGCTGGGAGTGACTAAAGCAATGCTGCTGCAAGACGGTTTCAACTCAGTAGACGGATAGAGAACACCAGATCGATGCACAGTCACTCCGCCCTTACCTTTGCAGGTGGCACTTTACCAGCTGCTGTGATTTGTCCCGTGAAGAAACGTCCGAAATTGTTGGCTGCCAAGACGACGGCTTTGTATCTGGAGACAAAAATAAAGGGAAAATGTTGAAGTCTAAGCCGAACATAGACAGCTTACCGAAAAACACTGTAGGAGCTGATAAAGTAATATTTAAAAATGTGTGCAACTTATCTAGAAATATGACAGTAATACAAAAGTGCTGTTTGACTATGGACATAAACTATTAATAACAGGTTTTAACATCCCTGCTGCTATTTGCACAACTTTTAATTTCAAGTAAGTCGTCCATCGCTGCTTTCAATGCACAAATATACACATGCAATCAGTCCTATTCAGTTGCACATTCCTCATATGTTTAACAACTGTGCAGTATTACTTTTTCCTACTCTATAAATTGCTCTTACAATTCAATTTCTTTGTCTTATCTTTTTCTGGTTTAATTTCTTTGCAACCTTCTGATGGTACTCCTGAATTTCCTCACTTTGGGACGATAAAGAAGATTTCTCTTCGATATTTCTATTTTTTTCTTTTTTGCTTGTTGATCATGATGTTTGTATTTTAACCATGGCTATTAAGGTCTGGTATTCTCAATCAGAATATAAGCATGTTATGTAAATATAACATATCTTCGTATTAAAACATATTCTGGTCCATGAACCAGAACATGAAAATCTAAATGCAGAACATTCCAGCTTGTCTACCTACCCTGCAATGTTTGCCATGGAGCTCAGTGCATCGTAGCCCTGGGCGATGGTGACCCTGGGCACCTGGTCCATCGCCAGGACCGTGGCCTTCTTCTTGGACAGCATGTCCATCAGTTCAGGGTTCTGAGCTGGGTAGATGAAACTGAGTAAAGTCGATGATTCCTTCATCAAGTCCACCTCATGAGCCCCCAAAGCAGGGCTAAATGTGGGCGCACGGACCTGGAACCCGACAAATCCAGTTGAGAAAAACACACATCATTCTACACATAGACAGATACTGGTACTAACTCAGTGGAATTGCTTTTAAATTGCTTATTTTACTTTTTAGATTATTATTTCTGTCTGCCTGCATTACGGAGAAAAGTCAAAACCTTGCAATAAGTCTAAATTAAAAGTAAATATGTAAATTAATTCTCACAAATGTCAGCTGTTTTATCAGGTGGCTATGAAAATATGTTGTGGGATGGATCCACTAAGAAAATACTGACTACAGATTAAATTAATTTTTCCCTCTTCAGCCACCTCACATTTTTTATTTCCTCCTCCGTCAGTGAAAGCCTACCTTCACCAACAAGTCGGACGCCAGCACATCTTTCACGTCTTTAATTGTCGCTCCGGCTTGAGCGTACTGTTCGTCGGGGAACTTGGAGGGCTCTCCGGCTCCGGACTCCACGACGACATTGAAGCCCTGCTTGATGAGAGCCTGGACACCAGCTGGAGACAGGGCCACACGGCGCTCGTTCTGGAAAATCTCTTTGGGAACGCCAACGGTGAGTTGCTTGTATGGGATTCCTGGAAGACCAAAAACATTTGAGATAAGGTCCAACTGTTCAATGACTCACATTCATGACTGACTGATAGAAAACTGGAGAATAGAAACAAACAAAAGCTTTAAAATCAATGTGATGATGATTGCAGACACTGATTCTATTTGATTAAATCTTTTGAGCATTTTTCAAAATTAGAAATTGACCCAAAACAGTAAATACATAAAACACACTAGAATTTATTGTTTTAAGCACATAAATGAGAACCTGCCAGAAGAAGTCAGAATAGGCTACACTGCAGAAGACTAATTTATTTAGAAAAAAACAAAAAAAACAACTTCCAGTCCCTTAACTTATTAGCTAAGGATAGGGCAGATGTTTCACCATGTCCATTACATGCACTTTTTCTTGTTAGGGTTGTTGTAGAAAATAATTCATAAATCGGTGTAGACAAATGTGTTTACCTGACATACATTTTAGTTGGATTTAAAAAAAAATAAATAATAATAATAGTATCCATTCATCAATGACCTTTGCTGGCAGACCATACTTTTACCATTCCTGAATTGCGGTCAAAGACCGCGCAATGTTTTTCAGAGGACCACAAATAACCTGCAGGCCATATTTTGAACACCCTGGGTTTACAGAAAACATACTGAACTTCAGGTTAATGTTTATTCAGTTTAATTACATGTGGTAAAAAGCAACCTCTACAAAAACACACAAATTGTTTCCTGAAAATATTGCAAGTTCAGTTTACAGTATTATGCTGTTTTGTTTGTAACATACAGCTAAGCTTAAAGATAATCATACACCTTGCAGATTTAAGTTAAAGTAGTGATTTAATTTTACTAATATTTTTATTCTTGCAAGTGTTATTATTGCTTTGCCAAAATCAAGCCAGAGTCCCAACTTGAATCTAGCAGAGACTCCAAAGATTACAATGATGGCAAGAAGAACTGGAACTAATAATCAAAACACCAGTGAAAACATGCCAGTGATGATAAAAGTATATTATTTTCAATTGATTATTTATAAGGGGCGTTAATATTGAAGATGGATTTTTTTATAATAAAATACAAAAACAACACCCCTTTTCCATTCATTTATCAAGTTAGATTTATTGAAACCAATTTTAAATCAAAATCTACCTATACTTTTTGGCTTAAAAATACATTCATGAGATTTAAACTGGAATAAAAAGAAGGCAAACAACAACAGAATCAAGTAAGTTCAGCGCCCTCTGAGAAGAAAGCTATTTCTGAATCTTTGAGCAACAAGCAGGTCACATGCTGCATTAGCAGCAATGGAAAATTCCACCTCAGACTTTTTTTTCCACCTTCTCTTCATATAAACACAAGTGTGATACATTTCGGGTTCCTTCCCTTTTCTTCTGTGAGAATCCATCTCAATGGCAAGATACTTAAAGGGATTTTAAATGTCTAAATAGCTAAAGGTCAATAATACAATTATATTGGGTGTTCTCTTTTTTTTTAAATCCCAGTATAGATAAGTCCACAGAGGTCAAAGCTAGGTCATATCAACACACAGCCTGTGCCTGCTCTACAGAAACTCGTCTGAGGCTGTGTGTTCAGGACAGACGCTGCCAGCTGTTACTGGACCTGTCTGAACTGCAGGAATGTCAACCTCTGTCACCGTGAACCAGAAGGAGAAGCAAACACACGCAAACATTAAGCTCCTGCAGCCAGCTAGCACCGGTTCATAGGACACACTTCCTGGCTGCGTCAGATTAATGGCAGCAGTATCCTCAAAGTGATATTGAAGCTCAAAAACAATAAACGGTAGCACTTCCTGTAGTACTTTAAAATAAATTGTCCTCAGTTTGGTTTTCCATGCCTATACATTTACAAAAAGAATGCATTTTTTTAAAAGCAGCTATTCAAAGATAACCATGTACTGAAGAACAATTAACAGGTAACACTACTATAGATAAAGATGATAAATTAAATAGCAGTATGGGAGCAACTTTGAACTTTTAAATAAATCAGGAGTAAAAACAACAACAACACTGCTAAAGCCGTCCAGCTGAACACAAACTAATGAGACTTTCCACCAAAGCTACAGGTGGTGTTGCCTTCATGTTTGTAGCTGAGCTCTATTTACACAGCCTTGCAAATGTACTCACATCCCCATTTTGTCATAAGTGTGCGTAATAGTAAAGTGGGGGGACACAGATACAAGGTTTTCACAAATTGCACAAATGAAAAACAGAACAGAGTGCCATATCTCAGTCTAAAGTCTGTATTTAGCTCCATATTTCTTCTCATTAACCCCACCCATCTTGCCTGTCCCTGCTGATGAAAAGTATTCCCACATCATGATCCTGCCACAACAGTGTCTCATTGTGGGTATGGTACAAATGGCTTACATAATGCCACAATTGCTTTCAGTATTCTGTAAAATGTGTCTTTATACTGAGATGGAATTAATACAGGCAGAAACTATTTATGAAGGTAGGAGGCATATCTGTAGTTTTAGACTCTAACTTAGCTGATTGTAAAATGCACTTTGTGAGAAACTTTGCTAAGAAGAGACAAAACTTTGTATATATGTAAGACTATTAATGCATGTATGAGTTTTACCGTTTTTATTATGCCAAACCACCAGATTGTTTGAAACAGTTGGATTTCCTCAGGTTGCAGATTATATCTAAAAATCAGCTTTACTCCTCAAAAGAAATCATACTTGTGTTGGAATTTCATGTCAGCAAACACAACATGACTCTGCAGAGAGTCTTCACTGAAGAAATACTTCACCAGCAGCATGTTGCTTAGGACTATAAATGTAGTCATTTCTAATATGAAATCTTACTTTTATTTGACTATTTTTGGATTAAACTTTGTGTCTGACCTGGACCTGTGCTCCGCCAGAGCGCTTGATGAGTCCGGAAGAAGCGCACACATGTTGACTTGATGGCAGGGCTGGTCTGCACCTTCACGGACGAGACGCCCCCGAGCACGGGGGCTGAGCAGCTGGACAGCACGACGCGCAGGAGGCTCGCCATGGTGCACGCACGCCTGACACTCGCACTGCAGCAGGAGCTCAACGGGACCGACAGCTGACGACCTGGGGAGGAGTCACGATGGATGCGTGCCAGAAGAAAAACAAAGGAGGGAGGTGGGGAATTAGTAGAGGTCAGGAAAGAATGGATCCGACAAGGTAAATAGACACGTCAATACATTTCCTGATGCGATCAGGGGGTTTTAAACAGAAAAATCTTCAACCCTGCAGGAAAAGAAGAAATAATTGCTACTTTGTCTGTTTGTTCCATATAGCTTCAAAGAGGGAGGAGTGGGGTTATGTTATGTGCATTGGCAAAAATAAATAAATAAAAATTACAACCAACCATTCACTTAGGTTGTAGCTCACTGATCAATACCAAGCATCTGGGACGGCTTGTTTACTATACATCAAGATAATCCAACAGGCTAAACTGGACTCTGTGTCTGGTATAGTAAGGTTTATTCTAGAAGTGACTGGTTAGCAACAGGCTATAAACTTCTCTCTGCCACTCTTTGACCTCAATAAAGAGGACAACTAAGTGTACATGCTAAACATACGCGCACACACAAAGCAATGTGGACACCGAAATCAAAGTAAAATGAACCGACATTACGATTTGTCCCAGTGGAAAAAGACAAGTTGGGGCAAAACGTGTTCACTTGTTTTTTAACTACCTCCTTCAGAGCACTTATCAAGCAAAAGTGTAATTTGCCATTACCAGCTACTCAGTTATATTTGCTGCTAATACTTATAATGCTGCATCTTGTGATTTCTTTATGGTGATTTACTGCAACAAGATTAGACTTTTTAATTTCATATTTATGTAGAAAATATATTATTGATCCAATCCAATATAGTATTAGGAATGCATAAATCAGGCTTTTCCTTTAACAGTTTCTCACTATCATTGTGGTCTGTCTTACTGATTCTGACTGGATCCTCAATTTTTATTATAAGGACAAGAACAAATCAGATCTTGTAAAAATGCGAAAAGGAATTAAATAATTAAATAAAATTATAAAGATTTGACCATTTTGAAAAAAGAGCATGTAGTACCATGTTTTCCAATCATGCATCTTGTACTTTTTCTGCAAACATTTACAGAATAAGCAGTATAAATCTGGTTAGAGAGGTCTGGCTAACAGCTGCCCGTTCACCTCTAAATCCAGGGAAAGTAACAACTCAAATCAATGACTTCCCCGCAACAACACTGTTTTCCAACAGTGTTATTCACAGAACCTGTGTGAATTTAATGTGCTTTAGTCAGCAATGGAGATCCTCTGTGCGACACATCCATGCTGACTCCACCGCTTTCTTTTTGTCCCCTCTCTCTCTATCTGCAGAACAGAGGAGCTAACATGAGCTAGCTAACCGGCTGGCGCGCTGAGAGGCGTAGAAAACAAAATCCCCATACTTTCATTGTAGTAGGCGATGAGTCAAAACAGGACCACTGCGCACTCAAATGTGCCCGAAACTAAACAAATGCAAAGTGAAAAGTGTGACAAGTGAGGTTAATGACGAATACCTTCACTGACCTTTGCAGACAGTCCGGGATCTGTGCAGCACAGCCGACTTTCCGTCGACCCGGAAGGAGTCGGCGGATCAGCGGCCGCAGGGAAACATTGACGTGTTGGCACCGCGGTCAGTGACGGAGCACAGAAAAAAAATTAAAATAACCTGTCGTAGCTTGTGTATTTCAGTTCATTATGATTTAAGTGAACATGTAATAATTGTGGGTGTTATTACATTTATTGAACGATACGGAAAGCATGTTCTGAGGCAAGATTTGACGTAAATGTAAACTAAAAAGAAAACTGCACTACGTAGATATAAACAGATAGGCAATTGTAAAGAAACTCCCCAATGAACGCATTAGTCAAAATACTCCGAGTCAAATATTCCCGGTCATTTAAAAATAAATTGTCCTGAGGGTGCACGTCCATAAGCTTCCACTGTGTGTCGCTTTATTGTAGCCCAACTGTGAAGGACATTTGTTCCGCGTTCTGGGGTAGCCATCGTTTCAGTTCATTTTATGTTTATAAGGACAAAACAAATGTGAAAAATTATCCTTAGGCTTAATACAAATTATAATTTCATTTATTAAGGGGGCAAGAAGTTGCACAAACCAACCTGGTATCTCATATTAAACGTATCCCTAAAGCAAACTGGCTGTGCCAAACTAAATCATTAACGTGTCTGACGTTTAAAATCTTTTTGTAAACAAACATAAATTTGTTCACTGTTTGAGGAGGTGTTTTTAGAAAACACATTTATTCTGAGTATTATGGGGATGACATACCAATGATAGGATATTTTTATCAGTGTGTTGCAAAATGTTCTGTTCCAATAAATGAAATACTAAGTGGGTGGTATAATGATCAATGCGCTATCTATGTTCTGAAATAATTTTCTTTCCTTTTTGGAAACTCATTTTTAGGAAGATTTTAATAGTTCAAGCCCACATCATATTTCATTTGACCCTTTCTTTGGTCTCAGACACAATAAATGTGCCTGAGATAAGGCGTTCCTGCTATTTCTATCTGTCTGTTTTTTGTTTTTTTTTGTGTACTGCAGTCTGGTCCCTCATATGCAAAATAGCCCTGGTTTAATAACTTTATATACTGCACACATTGGTTTGTGTTTGAGCTCTGGCATATTTAAAACTAGCAGGACAAACAGAACTGCATTGACTGTATTCTTCTACTTACACATGTTCATCTGGTTCTCTTTATCAGGCGCTGAGGGAAGAATGCATAGTTTCTTTTCTTGCGTCTTGTTCTAGCATTGCACCCGCAGATAGCTCCCCTAAACAAATTGTCTTTGTTTGCTTTTTTTCAGTTAGAAACTATTTAAAAAAAATAACAGATTGAGACACCGCTTTAAGCTCAAGGGGCAACCGGAAGAATATATTTACCATCTTTACCAACTTTTGCAACCTAGCACTCAATGATATTTCAGTCCAAGCACATCTTGTAACTGCTTCAAATAACACCACACTGAAACAAACAAAATAAGCCCGTGTGTATTTATAAATAATTAAATTTTACAAAGGAGAACTAGTACATCATTAGCATTTTTTTGCTCAGCAAGAATAAATATTCGACCAGACAATCAGCAGATCACTCCTCAGAGTTTCCACATTCAGTTAAACATCCTTTGACTCGACGCCTATTTTTTGCTTCGGCTCTGATGAGCTCAATAACACCCAGAGCAAGTGACGTTAAACAAAAATAGTAGTTGTGTTGCAATCTGAAAGTTGTTGGTTCTTTCCAGTCACTATCTACTGCAGTGTTTCCCAACCCTGGTCCTCAAGGCACACTGACCTGGATGTTTGAGATGTTTCCCTGCTTCAACACATTTAGATGATTGCAATTCAGCCTGTTAATCAATTGGAATCATGTGTGCTGAAGCAGGGAAATGCCAAATACATGCAAAGGCAGCGTGCCTTGAGGACCAGAGTTAAAAAATAAAACACTGATCTACTGCATGGTTTTCAAATAAGTATGGCCACTAGCGGAACAAGTCAGCGTCGGGCCGGGGGGCGGGGCCAATTACCGGGCCCCTAACCAATCACCGGGCCCCTTACGTGGAGTGAAACTGAAACTGTTGAGCACCCTTGTATATTAAATACAAGGGTGTATTTAATATTAAATACACCCTTGTCAACAGGCGAGGGCGCACTTTCTCTGTCTATAATCACATATTTCAATGACTTGAAACCATTCCTCCCTCCCTGGCACCTCCAGGCCCGGGCCCCCATCCGGCCCGGTTTGGGGGGCAGCAGCCTTCCTATAGATCCGCGCCTGAGTATGGCGACACAGTTGTCAGGAGGAAATGGGGCACCTGTTCATCAACCTGCTTTTTTTTTTTTTTAGAAACTGTAGTGGTTTTTTTGTGTTTTTATGCAAAAGGACATGAAACTTGTGCAACATAATTTCATTCTGCATTGTGTCTTTGAGGTGGTGCTGAATTACAATAAAGTAAATCTTGAATCTTGAAGGCCACGTTCTGTGTCGGTCAGTATGTAAACATTTCAAGAACTTTCAGCCGTGTTGTTGGCTTGTGCTGACTTTCTTTGCTTTAAGCTTTTTTTTTTTTTTTTTTGCATAGTTATTTCCTTTAGGCATTGAAATTAAGATAAATACGTACTCATACAAAGAGTAACTGAATTTACTTTTCTGGAAAATATAAAAATGAATAATAAAAAAATCACAGATACAAAATACATGTTAACAACACAATGCATCACATAAACATGAAAACAAAAATCACAATTTCTGAAAAACTGCTTTTTAGATGGAACTCATGTCAAACTAAATTTGTCTCCTGATTTTATGCTGTATTATTGAGAACTCTACGATATCTTTGCATTTGAGCTGGTCTCTTAAGTTGTTTGGTGATGCACAAATATGAGGTTAAACATTGTGGGGTGCAATTGTGAAATAAGTGTTTGCTTTGTTTTGGAACTAATTCTTAAAGACTAATTTGGCTTTGCGCAAGTTTTTCTTTCAAAGTCAGCATGTTTTATCCAGCTTGAACTTTTCTCTGATTCGCCATCTGTTCTCATCTTTGAGTGTATTTATGGATCTACTGTCATTTCCCTTTCTGTCACCATTTTTGGACATCTGGCTGCAGAGTGAACTTCCCGCTTCTTTTCTACCACAGGTCACTTTTGTAAGCTTCCTTTCTCTGTTGCTTTCCTCTATTACACAAGCACATTAACCAGCACATTATCTTTTCTAATTAAAATCCCTAAACATGTCAAACAAGTTGCGTCACTTTCATCTTTCACAAGTGATACTCGTTTTTTAATCTAATATTTTCCTAGCTCTGCATTTGTTTCCGGGGAACACGCTGCATGTGAAGATCTGTTCTCTTGATTAAAGGTGTCGCAGCCTGGTTACCTTCACTCTGACCAACTTTCTGACTTAAATTGTCTAACAACAAGCTTCTTTGACATATACAAGTTCATGTTTGTTTGCACATACAGCAATGTAGTTCAAAAGTGCTTTCAAAGACCTTGAAACTGGGTTGATGTGCTGCATTTTCCTGGTTTTGGTGAGAACGCCAGCAGCAGCGTTCTGAATTAGTGTTGAGTGCAAATGTGCACATGTGCATTTATTGGAGCACTGGTTAGAGTGCATCTGCATTTGTGACGATTGTTGGATTGCCAATAAACAAAAAAGTATCTTGTTCAGACACAGATAATGTGTGCACATGCATGAACACAAGAGTGAGAGAGTGGAAGAGAGGCAGTGAGAGAATATTTTCTTTCTACTCCTCAAGAAAAGTCTTTGAAGTTGCAGAAAATTCCAGGAGTTTCCTGTTAACAAGCCTGGGCTATAATGTGAACCAGGAGTGTGTCTGTGAATGAGAATCAGTCTCTTGGCTGGCGAGAGGAGTTAGGATCCCAGCAGTCTTTGCTGTCCTTTCCAGATTCCACATTTGATTCGCTTCTCTGTCTTTCCTTTTTCAGAATGCAAAGTTTTGCAATGCTCAGAGGGGCTTTGAGGTTCAGGATGCAAAGTTTGGAAACTTATTAACTCAAGGTTTTTGTGAATTTTCTTTCTTTTTAAATCATTTGTGTGACTGGGAGGTCCTTCCACTGTATTTTGGATGCTGCTCTGTTTTCCGAGAGCGAGCAGTGGAGAAAAAAAAAAAACCGCAAATTTTTTTTTTTTTTTTTTTATCCCAGATGACATTTTTAAGCAGCAGCGGCGCTCTGACACATGATCAAACTCGCTTTCAGCCATATCAGTAAAGATGTTGCATTTGTGTACTTCGCACCTCCTTGTGTCGCTACTTTGTTTGTGGAGCCTCAGCTACACAGGTTTGACCACAGCCTGGCCAGGCATTCCTGGAAGTAAGCCAAAGTCTGATTTGGACCCAAATGTGAGAGACTGGGGGGATTACTCAGATCTCTCAGCTGGAATTGAACACGGACTTGGACTGGAAGAGGACAGAGAACAGGAGGAAAACAGAGGAGTCAGGGAACCATCATCCAACTTGGCTCCTGAGCTGGATTTCCTGGCTGACTTTGCAGGCAGGAGAAACTAGCTAATCAGCTGATGCATCCATTTGCCTATTTACACTTTATTCAACTCCAATGTTCCCTCCAGGTAAGAAGCGACTGTGG
Source organism: Poecilia latipinna (assembly GCF_001443285.1). Taxonomy (NCBI): domain Eukaryota; kingdom Metazoa; phylum Chordata; class Actinopteri; order Cyprinodontiformes; family Poeciliidae; genus Poecilia; species Poecilia latipinna. The sequence goes on along the minus strand of NW_015112806.1, from coordinate 327,635 downwards.
GTGATAACTGCTCCATCACACAATGATAACTACCTACGGATGATGGAAAAACAGCTTGAAGACATGGAGCAGGTAATTTGCTGATGTGTTCATTACACCAGGGTTTTCAAACTGTGGTACAAGCAATACTTCTGGTGCTTGAGTGATCTCGTAAAAATCTCACAAGTTAAATCCATCTGTAAGCCGAAACATAATATACAGTGGTGTGAAAAGAGGCTTGATCCCTTATAGGTTTCTCCTCTTTTGTTAGACCAGGAAACAAATTCTGATATTATAAACTGACTAAAGACAAAATGCAATATTGAAATGATGGTTTAAAGTGTTTAAAGAAGTAAAAAAAAATAAAATAAATAAATAAATAATAATAATAATAAAACAGAACATCTAAATAAACTGACTGGCCCCCTTTTAAATCATAAATTAAGTTTGATTAACAAAAGCACAAACAGCTAAATAAAATCTGTTGTTCAGGGACAGGTTTTTGAACAAGTCTTCCTCAAAATAAAAATACAGTGAACAATATTTTGAGAACTCCTGAAAATTACTGAACTGGATGAGGGTGAAACAGGAGTTACTGATGATTGCCTAATCTATTAGTCTGTAACTTGGACCAGTTACAGACTAATAGCAGAAAAAGGTTCCTGTTGTGAGCTTATTGAAATTGCTTGGTTTTTTTGTGTAGTGACCATTCTAAGTGTCCAAAATATATTCATTTGGACATTTTGACATTTTCAGTCTTCTTACTGAATTATTTATACAGTTTTTGCTGAAACCGTTTCTTGTTTCTTCATATTTTTCTTCTAAGGAGGAGGTCCTTCTCATAATATTTTCAAGTTATCTTGTGCCATTTTTCTTCAAAGCGTCATAAAGCCTGTGAGCATAGTTTCATGGACACAACTTACACCTTATTTATCTTATTTATTTAATTCATTTAAAAAAAATCATGTGGTCTGCCGTTGACGGTCAACTAAAGAATGACGCTTCGCTCATCTCCTGGGTGGGGTGCTTTCTCTATTTTTACAAACACAATATTAAGACGCTGTTCATTTCCTTGAGTTAGTTTTTCATAAAGGCCTGATACATCTGCTCTAGTACTCCAGCATTCCTCACTTTTTACAGCAGACTGCACATGTGCTGCCTTCAAAGACTAGAGAGAAAATAAGTGAAAGCAAAGCTCCCAGGGCATATTTTGACTTCAGAAAGCCTCAAGAACTTACTTATCAAAGAAACTGTAAAAATGAATTCTTTGAACGTAAATGATAAGAGTGAATGGAAACCTTTCAAATAGCTTTTGCCTGTTTTTCCTCCTGTGTCGTTTTCAGAAAGGGCTGAACTGCCGTTTAGCAGAAAGAGACACTTTCATCATAACCATCATCCAGAATGCCATGATGGAAGGTCGCATCCAGAAAACAACTTTTCACGGAGATGCAACGGTGGAGAACCTGGATCCTGACACCGTCACCAAACTGCTTCATTACCTGGAGCTTTCCAGCCAAGTAAGACTTCCAACAGACCGTCTTTATGCTGTTTTTGCTCCTGTATCAGTTTCACTTGCCTCTAGCTTACTGCATGTTGTGCTTTATGTGAAACATTTCAGGAGCAAACCTTCACCATGCTGGTCATGAAGAAGAACCTCCAGGTCAGCGAACGTTTTCCTTATCCAGTTCGTGTTGAGGCAATTTTGGAGCTCATTGATCAGTTCCCAGTGAGGAAAATGGAGAAGATGACCAGAAAAGGATCAAACTTAAGGTTTTGTCAGTGGAAAACACTGGTTTAGTGAGAAACGTAAAATATGTTAAAGGTTTTGTAAATCAGACATAAAAATCTGTCATGCAGACAAATTGGTGCTATTGTAGCAAAGCTTAGTAGAGACATTTAAGCATCACAACTCAAGAAAGTTTCTTTTCACCAGCTGCTGTAAAAAGATGATCTCAACGCTTTTTCTTTTACATACTGTTAACATGTAAAGAATTATAACTGGAGACTATTTTGCATGGTAGAAACACAAATAAAGACAAAAACCCACTAAAGACAAAATACATGACTTATAGAATGAAAATCAAAAATGTCTACAAGCTCATTTAAAATTTAATTAACTATATAGTTAATTAAATTAACTATACTACATTTGCGTTGATAATATATCACACAGATGACAGATGGTGTGTAATATAATTATATATAATATCACTTTACTATCTAATTATTTTAATGACTCGTATGTGTCAACATAACTTTAGTCAATATATTTTATGGCTCAGTGCATCACAGGAATTGTGAACTAATAAAATATTGAAACAATAAGTCTATGCTGAAGCTATAAGACTGATTAGTTTATAAAATGGCTCACTGATTAGCAATATAAACATAAATCAGTGTAAATGTCTCCATCCTTCCATTTCAGCTAATAACATAGCATTGTTATTTTGTAATAACTTTCTATTTTATTATATGCTTTTAGAAAGATTAGAAAAAAATAATAATAATTTTGAAATACACTGTAGTTTTGTGAATTTCTTTTCAGTTTCTTACTGAATTGAATTATGAACAATGGGCATGCTTATTTATTTGTAATTGTAAAATATCAATAATTTATTATTTGTTTTGTAACTATAAATTATTTTTCTTGTAATTACTCTATAAAAAATAAACTTCCATACATTCCTTTTATCAATTAAGCATTTAGTCATCTGTGACATCTCATTTTTATATTTCTAACTATGATTTTGTCGTAGGTGCAAAACCACAAAAAAGAAGGTTGTAATGAGAAGAAAAAAGAAGATGATGAAGAAGATGGTGCTGAGCCCTCAGAGAGCGGGAGATGTGACTTCAGTCGTGGCTTCACAAAGACAACCCTTGGACAAGAAGGCTGCGCTGAGGAGTAAGATTCAGGATATACTCAACGGCAGGTCGAGGTTTGTGATTCGTAAGACGCCTGCTGGATCCGCAAGAGGAAAGGCGTCAAACACCGATAACTTGGAAACCTCCAAAGTGTCCAGTGGAGTCCAGTCTGTTCCACAAACTGATGAGAAAGTGGAGAAAGACAAGTAATGTTTGTTCAATTTTCACGATTTTCTAAGAAGTGAACATTAAAATGCTAGATGCACATGGCTTTGGTAGAGTTTTTCTCTTGTCTTTACAGGCCTCCTTCTTCCACTGACAAAGGAAAGGAAACAAATGGAGGACAAAACACGAAAAACAAAGAAGAACGAAATATAAAGACGGAGACAGAGAAGAAACAGGGCACAAAGAAAAAGGGCAAAGGGAAGAAAGGAAAGAAAAGAAAGGGAAGAGGGAAAAAATCCAGCAGAGAAGTGAGTGAAGAGGACAAAACAGCCCTGAGAATATTTTTGGACGGTATCCGAGGGTCCAGAAGGCTGATGGTGAGAAACTTGTATTAGAACAATTTTGCCCCTTTATTTGATCCCTTTGCCAACAAATGTTTCTGTTTTTGGTCACCAGCTGATCTCGACGCCCAGCAGGGACACAACTCTGTACATCCAGCAGACCGAGGAGAACAACAAGCAGCACTGTGAACTCGCCATCAGGAAGATAACCGTGGCGACCATGGTGGGAGAAGGAAGTGACGCCACGATCTCTGTGCAGCACCAGCAGCTCGGTGGGGAAAATATTCTGAACATTTGCTTTTAAATCATTTGGTTATAGTTCCTTTTAACTCAAGTTCTCTGAAGATATTTTAAAGATGTGAAAAACCCCCGCCATTAATAACTTCAGTTAACAGGGGAGTGTTGCATATGTTTTAGAAAACCATGACATGGAGGAACTATGGTGTTTTTGTACAGCACTAACAAAGAGTGCCTTTACCATCTGTTATGGCGTCTTTAGCCCAAAATAGTGAAAGTTAATTAAAATTTAGAGTAGAAACATTCACTGTTTGGTGGGAAAAACAACACTCAATTTATCAAGCTAATATTGAAAGACTTTTGTCAGAGCTACTTTAAAATGAGCCCAATTTAAAATTCTACCAGGATACTAAAGATCTGTCCAGTGGTAATCCAGATGGCACTGTTCATCTCCGACAGCTAGGGGAACTCAGGTAAAGTTATGTGTCAAATACATCCCGAATGGGTTAATACTGCTTTATTTGCATGTATATTCAAAGGACAGTGGATTCCCTGTGTTGTGCACAGTGTATGGACTCATGGAAAATATGGCCAAACACCACAGCCCTTCAACGTTTATCAAGGAATTCCTCTTGATCATGTCTTGAAAACTGAATATTTAAAACAGAGTTTGGGATATATCAGTACTTTGTTCTACTTGTGGCACAAAAAAGACTTTTAATTCTCTCGCAGTCCTAGCTCGGTACTTGGAAAGAGCGAGGCAGATGTCACGATTGGATAATGGGGAATGTGACAGAGGTGGTGAGGCACAAACACCGTCACTCAGGATTCAAACATTTAACCAACCCTCAGTCTCTCCTGGGACACAAAGTCCTTTGTTGTTTTACTTTGTACTAAAATATGTTCATCTTTGAGACCCTAAACCTATTTTCTTTGGCTTGACAGTGAAATCTGGCAAATATTTGCAAACCAGTGTTTAGCTTTAGCTTTAGCTTTAGCTTTAGCTTAGCGTTGGCTTGATTTTAGTTGACCTACAAAGAACAAATCATATTAAAAATAAAAGCAGTAGTCCAATATATACGCTTTATAGCACATGTCTATCCTTAGTTTGAATCTAGTAATTAGAGTTTTAAAAAATGACAGCTACCTTGAACTCAACACTTCAGTTTACATCTTTCAGAAGAACTCAACAGTGTCATGATTAACTGTCTCAACAGAGTGACATGATCTGTGGAGAAGATTTTAAGATGTGTTGTGTGGATTTGGGACTTTCCGTTTCAGTGTTTGCCCGTGATATTTTGTCTTATCTATGTGTGTTTCAGAGTCTGAGCGTCCTCTTCAGGATCAATCAGAGCAAGACTTTGACTCTCGTCTGATCCCTCTGCTAAGAGCAGAGCTCGGCTTGTCCTCCTCCGACCTCTTCTCGATGACTGTCACAGATTACGACGTCAAACCTAAAGTAGGAAAATGTCTCACTCATCTTTGTGGCTTCCTGTTTGGCAGCTATGTTTTCTTGTTTTCACAAATATTAAGATTGAGGTGTGTTGACACTTGGGGCAAGGGTAAGATCAGGAATCTATAATGTTTGCATTTCTTTTATTTGTGTGAAAACCTTTAAGCTCATTAAAGTCTAAAATGCTTTACAGTTAATTTTTTTTCAATCTGTGTTTTGGGATTTTGGATCGTGTCACATTAAGCAACACGAACATAAAAGTCAGTGTTAATGAAATTCAAATGAACTAAACAGGACTTTCTTGTTGCCTATTCTCGTTTTCTTCTTTAACTCATCTTTGCTTCAGAGAGTCTTTGAGGCTCCTCCATCAAGCCCAGATCTGTTCGAGTACATTGACAACTTTCCCTCCAGGCACTCTGAGAAAGAGAAAGAAAGGAAAAGCCCTGCTGTTTGCTCCAAAGACATACAAGCACCTGAGGTTGAGAACTCACTGCTCAGGTAGTCATTCAGTCATGCAAAGGACGCATCTGCAGACGTTTTTTTTTTAAAGTCTGCACATGCAGTTTTAAATAGATTGCATAGATTTTGTTGTGCGTTTATTTATTTCATCCAATCTAAATATGAAAAATGGACTAATTCTAGTTTGATCATTTGTTTTTGTTCCAAAGAAGATTAATAAATGCTATAAGTTGTACATTAGAGCAGTGGATGTTATTGTTTAATACAGCACTTTTTAATTTCTGTACAGATTTATGTCTAAGCGGAGGCTGCTACTGATTTCTGCTCCCTCAGAAGACGATTACTCTTTCCAGCAGCAGATTTCTGCTCTAAGTGGTCAAGAGTGTCAACTGGGTAATAGAACAGAAATATTTTGGTTGAGTTGTGCTTTCACTTTGAGTGATTAGCAGTTGTAATTTTACCCATTTAAGGATCTTTCTGTGGAATGTAACTAATAGTTAAATTAATAAATTCAGTTAGTCTATTTGTGGATTTCTTCACCGAGCACATCCAAAATATTTGAAATAAATTGAAATTTATGATGTTGAAACACCTAGTTGAGTTGTAGGCCAGGTCCCTTTGGTTCCACAAAGTCCTGTGAGCTTTATGTTTCAGGTGGGACATTGTGTAAAGCGATGTGTAACGCTGGACTTGCGGTTGCTTTAACTGTGCATCTACAATCTAAAGGCGACCTTCATAAAATATACAAAGAACGATACTGATTTTTTTTTTTTTTTTTGCATAGACAACTTCTGCATATCCTGAGTTTCAACAATCTTCATTTCATTTCCAAAGCTCTACAAGTCTTTGATATGACTTTTTTGGCAGTTTGAAAAAGTAAAAAGCATTAAATATGAACCTTTAAAAAACTACAAATGGATGGATGGATTACTAATCTCTAAAGTGCTAAATCTGAGATCTTTCTTCTCTTCACAGGTATCCGACACTTTGCTCTGTTGAAATTGACTGGAAACGGACCAAAAGCTTCAGGGACTGTTGAGCTATATCCTATAAATGGTAATAACTTTTAATTTTGCTGGACCATAAATAATATTAAAAAATTAACTGTACAAGGTAAAAGAAAAAGTGTTGGTTCCTTATTCCATTACCATTTTTACCGTAAAGGCTTTCACTCCATAATTTTTCCTCCAGGTCGCAGTCAGAGTGAGGTGGAGCCATTATCTCGTGATGTGGTCAACAACCTGAGAGAACAGCTGAAAATCAGTAAAGACTACTTCAGCATGCTGATTGTGGGGAAGGACAGCGATGTCAAGGCATGGTTCCCGTCACCGATGTGGTCCCTGGACAACATCTACGACCTGGTGGACTCTATGGAGCTTCGTATCCAGGAAGCAAACCTCCAGATGAGCGTGGGGATCCACTGTCCCGAGGACGAAGGAAGAGGAGGCGGTGAAGCAGAACACTATCCTGGACATGAGGATAGTGACAGAGCTGAGGAAACGTACTTATATCACCAATCAGAGAACTAATGAGATTTCATTTAACCTAGAGGATTCATGAAAAGCATCATATGTATTCCTAATAGATTATGATGGATAATGCTATTTGTTTGATGAATATATGAGGACTCATGCCAAAAAGACCAACTGATCCTCAACCTACAACTACAAATAGACTTCTTCAGGTCTCATTAACAGCATCATGAAACTATAATTGGACATGATAGAAACCACAGGGGAAAAAAAATGCTAAGAATTAAGTAAAAAGAAAATTTTACAATCTGTAAGAAATATGTAAGAAATTTTAAAATAAAAACTTGATACAGAAAAAGAAAAGGAGTGTTTTGTTGACAAAAGAAATGACGAACAGATTCTTGACCTCCTTCTGGTATGTGAAACTGTTTTTGCTCTGATTTTACCTGCTGTTTCCAGCAGGGGAGAGAGGGAGTACTCAAGGCGGAGGAGGGGGCTGTGATTTTTGGCAGCACTTCTGTCCAATTTGTCTCAAGCACATTCATTGTATAAAGTAAATGAAGAGAAGAGGCTCATGTTGAAGTGTTGCAATTCTATAAATGTAAGTTAGGCTTTGCTTGAAAATGTGTTTTAAAAAAAGATTTGTTTTAAAAAAATGTGCTTTTTTTTAAAACAAATCTTGTTTTTTTAAAACAAATCTTGTTTGAGGACCAAACAACTTTGGTCCTCAAAATGTGGAGTTATGGCTGGCAGCAACTCTTCCAACTTTGCTTTGGAAATCCGGAGTTTGTTTTGATTTAAAGTATAAAAACAGGAGTTCAGTAAAAACTTGTCTAAGAGAAGAAAAACAGAGGCACCTCATCATCTTGTCTCACAGAGAAGCTGATGAAGTAGCCACCTGGACCTCATAAAAAAACCCGTTGAAGTCTTTCCAGTTAGGGTACCTCTGATAGTGATTTAAGAGAGAAACATGGCGGCTGAGACCTCTTCACAGTCTGGCAATAACTGGTGAAGGTCTGCTTAAAGACTGTGCAAAGATTAGGGTGCACCGTTTAATTAGATTACCACAGACAGTAATCTAATTAAACTAAAATACAACAGAAACAATGCAGTCAGTTAAGAGAGAAATTAAGACCCAGACAAAAAGGGGAGAAATTGTGAGAAAAGTAAACTCTGCTCTAAAGTGTAGGTTTTAAATAAACATTTAAAAAAAAACATACACAAAACCCTCAAAAAGTGAACCATGAAAAAATGCAGAAGAAGTAAGGAGGGTGAGCAAAAAAGAAAGCCACTCTGAGCCGCTCCAGCTAATTTTACATCTTGTTACATTTCACCTTCTGCGTTCCAGATAAATAGGAAGACGTGTTCAGACGGTAAAAGACCCGAGGAGCAGGAAAAGAGCCAAATGCCTTTTTGTCCAGATTCTGCACATAACAATTCACTGTAATCTTTACTGGGCTAAAATTGGAGAATGCTAACGTCTCATGATAAACATCTGTTCTGACCCAAAAAATAAAAAAATAAATGAATATTGAATACTGTGGCAACCATCTGGGACTGAGCCCCCTCAGAGGAAGCAGAGAGCCTCATGAAGCCAGGCAGTAGGAAGCCTCTCTATGTGGAGTGCAATGCTGAATTGAGCTACGGTTCACAAAAGGTGACTTTCCTATGCCAGGTCAGGAATATTAATAAATGACAGCAATAAAGAAGGGTTCATCTGGAAAGCTGGGTTAGATTATCGTAGAGTCGTAGTTATTTTGTTCTGAAGGAAATCTTTGAGAGCTGTGCCAGATCAAGCTTCTGGTCTCTGCTGTCTCCCAGGAAAATAACACAAACACAAGTTTCTCTATATGAAAGCTAAAGCTTTCCTGTACTTGAGGGGGCCGCAGTCTATGAAGGCTTGGAACAAACCTGTTTTCTGTTTCTACATCACAGCAGTATAACATTCCATATTTTTGTGCCATGCCCTAATATAAACCACTTTTTTCACACTTTTGTACTTCCATTTGGGTCTCAACTAGCAAACTGAAGCCAAGACTGTCACCTTGCAACCCAAGCAGAGCTCCAGCTTGTTTGGTCAGCTATGTATGTGCTGTACAATGGCTACTGGAAAAGACAAGAGTTGTGCTGTTGACTTACCGTTCACCGTACACTTGCTGCATTCTTGATGGTTATGCTCTTCTTCTGCTTTTCAAAGATATACAGTTGTATAATTGCACATCTGTTTACTGTCAAATGTTGAGTCGGGAGGTGTTAATCTTTTTCAAAACTTTTGCACCTTTGTACTGGAGGTGCTGACAAACATTTAGTGCAGTGTAAATCTTGGAAAAGTCCATCATCAAGTGTGACAGATAAATGAGGATGGAAGTAGTTACTGTAATCCGAAAGTGAAAAAAGCAACTGGGCAGGATACATCTGGAGGGAACTCTAAAGAAAACCAACCAATAGATGCTTTAAGGTTTGTGAAAAAGCTAATAGTAACCATGGAAGACGAAATACAACAAGAGGTGAAGAAGACCAGAATAAGTGGAAGCATCAACATGGGAAAACTAACTGAACAATGGAGTTAGACAAAAGCAATAAAGGATACACCGCAGACAGTAATCTAATTAAACTAAAATACAACAGAAACAATGCAGTCAGTTAAGAGAGAAATTAAGACCCAGACAAAAGGGGGAGAAATTGTGAGAGAAAAGTAAACTCTGCTCTAAATTGTAGGTTTTAAATAAACATAAAAAAAACATACACAAAACCCTCAAAAAGAGAACCATGAAAAAATGCAGAAGAAGAAGTAAGAAGGGTGAGCAAGAAAGAAAGCCACTCTGAGCCGCTCCAGCTAATTTTACATCTTGTTACATTTCACCTTCTGTGGTCCAGATAAATAGGAAGACGTGTTCAGACGGTAAAAGACCCGAGGAGCAGCAAAAGAGCCAAATGCCTTTTTGTCCAGATTCTGCACATAACAATTCACTGTAATCTTTACTGGGCTAAAATTGGAGAATGCTAACGTCTCATGATAAACATCTGTTCTGACCTAAAAAAAAAATAATTAATTAATATTGAACTGAAGAAAATAAATATGCCCCACCACAGTTTAATTTTGTAATGAGGAAGCATGAAATGTAGCAAAGCTGTTTTTAAATAAAGATATTTCTTTTAGTTCATTATCTGCCAAACAACTCATTCATTGTTCTTCAGAGTATTTTATAGGTTTTCTCAGCTAAAAAAAAATGCCACAGTAGAAAATGAAAGTTAACTATCTCTTAGCATGTATTGTATAATATTGCTACATAGCACAATTTCAGGAGCATTTTGACAACATTGTGACCATGTTTGCCTGTTTTATTGTATTTCTGAGCATATATAGAACTTTAATATCTTGAAAATAACGTGTAATTGTATCACATCCACTAGCTTTCCCACGCTGTCAATGTTTGTTCACCCTTCTGTATTGCTCACACACTCAGTTAATCATTAACTACAGTATATTTTGGTCCTCACTTTGGTTTCTTGCAAAACTGACACTGTTTGTTAAACATTTTGCATTTTGAAAAAGAGAATCAGCTGCAGAGCAACACTGAAAGCCCAAATGTGGGAAAAAAAATTTATAACTGATTTAATACTAAAACGAGTGTTGGGTTTATGTCAGAGTTGCTGTGAATTGGATGAATCGTCTGGGCCACTATGTGAGCCTCAGATGATAATAAAAAGTTTTTGAATTCAAACAAATTTCAGTTGATGACTGACTTAATAAAAAGTCGCACATATACAAAAACGTAACCAGTTACGTAAAATGTAACCCCTTCTTTAAATCATGTCATCTGGTCTGTTATTCGCTGTTGTGTAACTGTGGATATCACTCTTTCATTTTTCTGTTATTAATTGATTAAAATGCACTTTGGATAATGATTATTATTTCTTTATGTTGAAAACAGCTGAGAAGGAAAATCAAGGAACTTTACCCAGACTGGATTTACAGATGATATACCAGTGACTGTACATACAGGAATTACATGTGTGTTTCTTGGTATATTCGCTAGTCGACATGAAGGAAAAACCAATACTCATTTATTTATAGTTAATTACTTTTGAAGAAATGGCTTAATGGAGCCATTTTCAGCTTCCTGTACCAGATAGCTCTCCTACATTGCTAATGCTAGCTTTAATAAACAAGTGGTGGTTTGATTTCATATTGCATCATAACCTTTGACCTGTAGCAGTGCTTTGGCTCACCACATTTTTCTTATATGTTGTAACTTTAGTATCTGCTTTATTTATTTATTTTTTTTTGTTGGTGTAAACTTGACAATGCACTGTTAAGTTCACTTTGCTATCAGCAACCACAAGGCGGACGCATGCATTTAGTTTAATGGCTTTTCTTGCAGTGGCTCACTGTGTATGACTCTGTCACTACAACTTCAAAGAGCTAAAACCACAACTTAACTTTGAAAAAAATCTGCACTTTTTCGCCCACTAAAGATTGATTTGCTACTGAATTATTGAATCATTTTTGTAATACTTAATACGGTTGGCAGGGATACAGTGTCCTTAATGTGTCATGTGCTTGATTTTACTGAACTCTATTTTTGTTTTGTTTGGCTATTTACCTATCTTTGACTGAGTGAACATCAGTTACAAAGCACAGTGGAGAAAGTGCGGGGAGTTCGCCACTGGTAGGCAAATCCATGAGATCAAAACCCAAAGATAACAGAGTCTCTGCGACACTCACATTCTCACAACGCACACACGTACAACTTAGAGAGGAAGTTGTTGTAGACAAATGCTTATGTCACGACCAGAACTCGCGTCCACCCACTAGAAGAAAAAAAAAAAAAACCCTCAGTGTCACGCAGTTTGTTCCTCTGTGTTTGTTGCTCAGTATCCCTTTGCACTTCGGTGCTTTTGTTTCTCTTCAGCACCAGCAGAACCTCGCGGAGAGACGCAGATCCAAACACTTTTGTCCACTGACTTCAACTGAGCTGAACTGCCTGGGACTGTCGGTGTAAAGATGGTGAGTAGAAATTAATCTTTGACCAATCATACCTTTTCTCCTGACCGTCCGATGGAGCTTGGTGTGTTTTGATAAGGGGTAATTTTATAAATAAGAGTTCATTAGTCACAATTCAAATTAATCGGACATTACTTCATATTTTGCTAACAGAAATATGACTGCAATGGAAAAAGTTGTTACTTTTAAAACAACATAATGAGAAGTATGGATTATCCCAATTTATGTCAATATTTGATACTTTTATTTTCAGTTTGACCTACAGGTTGGTTTTCATCTGTGTTAAAACAGAAATCATGGGTCTTTAGAAAGATTTAGAAAGATCTCAACAGATTAGTTCCCACCGGAGCTTCTATTGACACAGCCTTTTTACTGTTATCTGCAAAAACAGCAAAAACTCATGTTATATTCCAAAGTCTTCTCAGCTTTGAGAAGACTTATAAGAAGTTATGAGGTTCTTCGTGACTCCTAAACCATATTTTCTGCATAAAAAAAAATTATGAAGTTATAATTATTACGGCAGTTCCTGTGTTAATGACGTTCAGTGCAATCCTCTCATTCCACACCCAGAATATACTGGCTTCCTTCCAAAATAAATAGTTTAAAAGGTTTTTGCTGAACAGGAAGAAAGGCAGAGAGCGAAGGGAAAAACATGTTGCAAATAGCCCAGAGCTGTGAATCGAAGGAGGGGCAACTGCGTTGAAAACTGCAACCTCTTTATTTGATCCACCTGCCCTTCCACTGAGCCATGTGGTAGATCGGTCATTAGATTTCCACAGAAATTTCTGGAGAAATCTAAGGACCGATCTTGTTTTTATTTTTTACAAACATGTTTCACAAAACTTTGTTTTTAAAAATGAGTTGTCCGTTACGGATTAACCTAGTCCAGGTTTGACAAGGTCGAGGTCTTCACACAGGTCTCAACATAGGCTGGTCTAAATGTCCCTAAAAAAGCTTTAAAAAAAGTAATCTTGAATCAATAGCTAACCATGTTGTAAGGCAATCATTTCCAACAATCCCTTGCCCCCATTAAGTGAACATTAGAAAAAGCAATTCTAAGCATCTTAGAATGTAAATGACAGCTACATTTTTTATTTCATGAACTTGTGTTTCTCCCTGACAAATCGGTACCTGGGGCAGTAAACCACATTTAACATGTCAAAAATCAATTCCAATCCAAACCACACACATATCTAACCAATCATATGATGCATCTAATATTATTTTAGTTATTAATAACCTAGTGCTCACTGTCACTGTATAGTGGGAGGGGTTTCCAGTATGTCACAAAGCCCTCAGGTTTTTACAAAATTGCAACTGCAGTTTACACATTTTAAGAGAAGTGACATGTGCAACAGTTTGGCACAGAATACATTAAGCAAGTTATAGATGTCTGTGGTGGAGAAGAGGAAGTTACAGGAGGAAACTTCTTTTTTACCATCCTCTTATTTTATATTGCTTTATGCTGGTCTGAAGATGCTTCTATAAGCTGAGAGATGTTACTGGCAAGAACAGAGCAGTGATATTGACCCTGAAACTTGAGTGGCATGCACTACCACTGGTGGATTAATAATTTGAGTAACAAACAAGCACAAAAAATACACAAAATTAGCTATTTCGCAGCAGCCTGCGAAATAGGTAAAGTCTATGGATACGACTGCACGCAGTGGAAACCATCATAGCACTGTACTGCAGAAGCTAACATCTAAAGTCTTATCTTTTGGGGTTATAGTCAATCAGTGCTAAGAAAAGTGAGCAATGCTCCTGGATTGGCAGCTTTGGTATTTCAGCTTGCCAGGCTACATTTTTTTTTAATGATATTTGTGAAAGAAATCAGCAAATAGGCATTTTTTCATGAACAGCTTGGAGATATGTTTGACAGAAAAATCTGTGGATAGGCGAATCTGCGAATGCTGAACTGCGAATAGGTGCCAGAGTTCACTTCAACCGAACCGAGACCTAGGTTTTTAGATCACAGTTTGCGTTTTTGGTTTGAATTAGGGTTTGATTGTCCGTTCACACCTCCCCAAATGAATCAAACTTTCTAGCAAAATGAACTACAGTTTGATTAAAGTGGACTAAACAGCGCTGATGTGATTACACCTTTATTCACCTCATGACCATTCTACTCTTTGCCGATTGCATCACTGCAAGGAGTTGATGTGTTGTTCTCCTTTACCGTCCTTGCTGATTATCCATAGTTTTTGCAACCAGAAATTTTTCTGAATTTGTTCTTCTTTTCAAGCAAGGGACAGAGTAGTAGACGTTTCTCAGCCAGTTGACTTGCAGTTCACAGAAGTGTGGAGAAGCGGGCATCGTGCTGATGTACGCCATGGAGGTGAAAATTTGAGCAGTTTTAAATATATAGCTTCTACATTTATTCTTTCACCCGGGTAACCACAGACACACTGATTGCTTGAAACCCGAATGCATGATGATAGCTGTTTAATCCTCTAGCACTAAACCACTGAGTTACTGAGCCATAATCTCAGTAACATGAAATGTAGCTAACTGACAGCCATGTACAATTTTAACAGGATAATAAAGCACCATTTCACACAGACGTAAAGCAATCAGAAACAACAGAAGGACAAAATGTCTATGAATAGTTTAAGTGGAAAAATAATACCTTTTTCCTATACTGTAGATATTTTTGATAGCCGAATACATAAGCTGTTAGGTGACATGTATGGTGGCATTTTAGTAGAAAAGGCTGTATTACTCTTGTTAAAATTAATAATTTGAGGTATATTATTAATAATTTAGTATATTATTAATTATTATTATTAATTCTGAAAAAAACTTTGTTTTTTCAGAATATTTTGGTGATTAAATTTAGGGGCATTTAAATGTTATAGTCAAAAGTAAATTATTTTGACTTTAGAAGTCAAAATAACAATAATAATAATAAAAACACTATTTTCTTTATATCAAAGACCTGAGAGTTCCTTTCTTGTTTTCATAAAAACAGTTGGTTAAAAATAGCCAATTCAAACATTAATATCCATGAATAAAGAATTTAGATGTAAATCTTATGCAATGTTCCACATGAAGTTCACCTTGCTCTGACTTCCCGTTCACCCTGACAGAGTACACTGTGGAGCTTTCCGTATTTCTCGTTGCACTACAGCTGGATCAGAGGCAATTCTGCATCTCCAGGCTCTTATCTCTGCTTCCTGGTTAGGTGACTGTGGCTCCAGTCAAACAAGTCTCATTAAAATAGGTGCGGCTTCTGTTGCTGCTGCTCAGCCAGTCACCCAGTCTATTTAAAAAAAATATGCAAGCACAGCTGTGTGACTGACCCTCGAGGGAGAGACAACTGTTGTGCTTTTGTCGGCAATGTGATGGATACGGACATGGCACATTTGAATTACAACCTGGTTCTTTCAAAACAGGATAATAGGACAATGACCCTTTATCAGGTTCATGGTTAGTGTAAAAATGTTTAAAAATCATTTTACGTGGCACAATCGTTGTCCTGCCAGGGCTAACAGGACCTTGTTATAAATCCGATCACATCTTCTTTCAGACCGAAACTTAAACATTAAAAAAATGGTGAGGGGGGTTTTTCTGTCCATCTGCAATTCACACCATGTGTTTACAAAGAGAGTCCAGGAAGTTGGTGCAAACTGTGGTTTGAGAAGTATCTGCATTGAAAACCTGTATTAGTCAAGACCAACTAGCCAGAAGTAAATGTTCTTTTGTTTTCCACGATGCCTCGAAAAAGTATTCATGTCCTTGAAATGGTACACGTTTCTATGTTGCATGTTTACTTGTAAAAATGTAATAGTAGTAATGAAAAACATGTATAATTTATTTTCTGATTCACAGGTAAGCTCTACTTTATACTGGTCCATCACACAAAGTTGAAAGAAGTACTTGTGATTATGACCTGAGAAAATGTGAAAATATTCAAGGGGCCTGAATACTTTGAAAAGCTCAAAGCAGATAAACACACTCCTCTACCTTTAGGTGGCCTTTTTTGTCATGAAAGTATACTTTCACTCATCCACTTTTTGCACTGCAGTGTTTTTCGAATCACCTTTTACTTGTAATCCTTTCATTTTTGCAACTGAACACGTCACAGTTCCTACGTTAAAGATGACCGACTCCAAAGCAAAAACCTTTACTTCTTCTACTTTTAGATTTTAACCTTCGCAAACTAAGTCCTAAGACGGTCTGACATGCATCACATCTGTCTGCAGGGATGATACTGTGAGCATTTAAAGTTAACCAGGCCACGTGAAAGATGTGAAATGAAAGAGAAATTCATACCACTCTCTTGACCCCTTTACAAACAGCCGTCTTCAACTCTACTGGCAGTTGAACATGTTTGAAGCACTCGTTCAAAGTTGTGGCATGGTCTTTGTGAACTTATTTCGAATCTAGAGTAGCTGACCTAACACAGAAAAAAAGAAACTGACTGTGGGAACAAGTGGCAAGAGAAAAAGCCCAAAATCCAATGTTAAAAGTAGTTGACGATGAGACATGGAGGAAACAGGGTGTTTTTCTCAGTTTTGCAACTTTCTGTTCCTTTTTGAACTTTTATCTGTCGGTATGTGTCTGCACAGCATATCCCGTTTTCTTTGACCTGCAGTTTTGGTTTCTATTTATGTCTGTCGATGTTAAAGCAGTATTTTTATTAGTATTTGGTAAAGTAGCATGTTACAGTGAAGTGGACGGACATATGGCTTTAAGTTTTATTTTGGAATTAAAAATCTGCATGAATGATGCAGAACCACATTTGGCTGCTACTGCAGTATGTTTCTAACAGCTTTTCCCACTCAGGGATAGGGAATTTAGCACATTTCTCTTTGAAAATAGCTCAAGCTGAGTCATAGAGAGAGAGAGAGCAACTGTGACCTTCAATTTTCAAGTCTTAAAATAAAGATTTCCATTGTAAGTCTGGCTGTTGGGAGTCTTTGAATTGTTGTAGTGCTGTCTTTTATAGCTTCTAATGGGCTTTCTTCTTGTATTTATCCGCAGTTAGCTTTATGTATCTATCATGCAACTCTGACAAGCTTTCCTTTCCTTGCTGAAGAGACACATCCCTGAGCGTACTATACATATTAATAAAAAGTGCTCTGAGAGATGTTCAAAAGTTGAAGAATGTTTTATAACCTTATCCTGCTGTAAATTTCTGCACATCTTCAGTCTCGCCGCTTCGTAATTCTGTGAATCTTTTCATCTCTGTCAAACTCCCGCTAAATGAAACAGGAAGTTGTATTTGAAAAGCAGCATAATGTGTGCATTTTCAAGAACTTCAACTGTATATTCCAAACATACATTGTTCATATGTTTTTGTTTTTTTTGTTCTTTTTTTGTTTCAGGCAAACAAGACTGATGTGAAGGCCATGATGGCTCGATTCCAAGCAGGCGGAGCAAGCGTTGATGACTCCACTCCAGTTGGACGTCCTAAGCCATCCCTGCAACCGACGCTGTCCTCTGGCCCAGGCATACAAAAGAAGCCGGTTCTGGAGAGCCTCTCGGGCAGTGCGATAAACTGTACCCCCAAGCCACCTTTTCCGAAAAGCACACCATTGATTAAAAGTGACTCAGACGCACATGAGCCAAACAAAGCTAAGGCTCTGGCAAACAAGTTTGCCAACTCCCTGGATGACACCGCCACCAACAGACCTCCGGTTTTTAATAAAGTACAAACACCACTGAAGTCACAATTTTCACAGGCTGCTGAAGCTAAAGGGTCAATACAGAAAACTCCTTTCAACAAACCTCCAGTCAACTCCACTTTGCCTGAAACCAAACCTGTATTCCCAAAACCCCCTGGAGCGCTTAACACCAAGCACAGCTGGATGAAAGAAGACAGTGGTGGGGGTACTACGCCAAACACCGGCCCAACGGCGCCCAAAACACCAAATTTGCATCAGAAGCCACCCGGCAGCGTTCTAAAAATGTGGCAGCAGAATGAAGAGCAGTCAGAAACAAAGACAGACACTGTGAACAAGCCGTCACCTCAAGCATTCACTGCTCCAAAACCCCCCACCAACTTCAAGAATGCTCAAAGTTTGTTCAACAAGGAGAAGGACCCATCTGAGCAGACTGAGAGTGGAGGGGTCAACAAACCACCCTTCACTGCTGTTAACGCTACTCCTCCCCAAAAACCTCCTGCCCACAAAAAGCCAAGCCTGAAGAAGCCATCGAAGGGTACTGCCCAGGCTAACGGTATTAACGGTGACATTCCTCCAGGCTTAAAACGCAACCCTCTCCCCAACAGTTTGGCCTTGGGTCCCCCTCCTGCTAAACCAAATCGGCCTCCCAAAGTAGACCTAGATAACATTAAAAGATCTGCAGAGGCCCCTGAAGATGGTAAGTTGATTTCAGAAGCACAATTAAAAGGGACTTTTAATGTAAACTTTACTTTTTGCAAGTTTTTAGACTTCCATTTGGGTCTCACATCCCAAGAGCTTAAAAGAACACGCAGCCATTTATTGACAATATGGCTCCACTTCTGCTTTTCAAATATGTTTAGTTGTATAATTGCACATCTGTTTGCAGCCACTTTCACATGCGAGTGTAAACACTGAGGTGTGGCTAGAAGCATCTTATTTGAATTTAAAGTGACAAGAGTCCCTTAAACAGCTCAATCTAAATGGAGCTCAGAATTAGCAGAAATTACCAGACTAAAAACTGGTCATAATTATCGAAGAATAACTATTCTTCTATAACATAACATTACATTACATAACTATTATTACAATGTCTTCAAATCAGAGATATCTTGATTTGACCATAGACAAATCAGAGATAACTTTAACAGGCTTATTGTTTTAAAAGCAACTTCTTGAAGGCAACAAGGACATTAGAATAGTCCCACAGGCAGGAATTTCTCATATTTTTTCTCCTAATCAAAGATGTTTTTAGTCTTTGTTGAGGAAACGCACTACATAATGAAAACTGTTTCTTAAAGTTTAACTGATCAATTAAACTGGTCAATTAAAAATACAAAGTAAATGTTTGCGTACATTGTCACTTGAAAGGCAGAAAGCTCTCTTATTTATTTTATTATTTATTTATTTTTATCTCAAGGACATTTCCTGTATATCACAAGAAGCACATAGTTGCGTTGTGAAAGTTTGTTCATGTCAGAAGTGTGAAAAAGCCTTGCTTCACGGGTCTGTGTGGTTTTACTGACATTTATAAGTCAGTTGGCAGAGAAGTAAAGTTTGGATTCTTTAACAATACGTTGACGCCAAAACACCATTGTTGTAGACAACTTTATCTATTAATCATTTGGCCCCTGTTCTGTATTAATGTGAATACAGAACATTAATTGGAAGTTTTCAGTTTGTCAAAAACTAACTTGTGTTTTACAAATGCTTCTGCGTCCAAAGTCATCAAAAAACAGGCAGAAATTAGAGAAACACACTTGGTTCCTCAATTTTTCCCCAGCCAAGTTCCCCATCCAGTTTCTCCACTCCCCCCCTCTGACAGCTGGGCTAGTTTCACCACATGAGGAAGTAAGTTACAGCAAACATAGATCGTTTCACGCTAAACTCTGTTTCTAGCTGCAAACTCCATTTGAATTTACTTTTTGATGAAGTAATTTGACTAATTATCGGAGGACCGACTATGTGTATGTTTGCTGCTGTACATGGTTGTTAAGCTGGGGCTCTGAAAGGAGCTAACATTTCTGCAACACATCTCACAGCACGTGCCGTTTCTATGTTGCAACCATATTGCATGATATGGTTAGGCAATAAGTCGAGCATTATTCTGAAATATAGCACATGTTATTCCTGCAGCAATGCACATTTACCATTACTCATACCAGAGTGGCCTGAAGAAAGCTGTTGTTAAACAAAGATAAAAAGTCCTGTTTGTAGTTTGCCACAAGCCGTGTAGGGACACAGCAAAGTTGTAGAAGATTTTATTTTTATGAGCGTTGGTTGTATCATGGTGTGGAGATGCTTTCCTTCAGCAGGGACAGGGACTAAATATAAAGTGAAGGCTACCATAGCCTTGTTTAAATCGAAACATTTATATATTTCAAGCCTCTAGTCAAATTTTAAACTTCAATAAACTGGGAAAGATTTGGAAAGCTGCATATGTACTGGCTTTTTGGAGTAAAATCCTTTAACAAAACCTTAAAGTTGGATGTTTTCTTGAGTATTTGTGAATTCTTCTACATCATATTAGTTCTAATGTATTTATTGTCCTTTGAAAATTTTGGAAAAGACTTTTGTTAACATTCCAGTTGACTAAGTTCGTTATAATGAATGAATTTACACTCTGTCGTCTATCTGTATTAGGTCCTGGTTTTAAGAAACCCACTCCTGTGGCACCTAGCAACCAGACCAACCATGCACCACAGACTCAAGCCCCACCAACGCTACCACCAGTTCTGCCTGCAAGACATGTCGCCATGTAAGTCCAGCAAAACCCAAACACATTGCTAAACAAGATACAAACTGTGCTTTATGTGATCTGAGTACATGTGCAGTGAAAAGCAGCTAAATCTTAACTGTGGTCTCCAGGAACCAGTCAGATGATACGCCTCCCCCACCCCCTCCTGTGTTCAGTAAGTTCATATCCATTTATTGTAATTCAAAGTGTCGGAGCTCTCACTCTGTTCCACATGAGAGTGAATAACTATAACACAAACTTAAGCTGATGAACCTTACACCTCATTCAGTTGGTCATTTGCATGTGATATCTGCTCTTGTTACTTCCTTTCAATTGATGTTTTGACAAAACAGAAGCTAAAATGTTTTGTCGCCAGAGAAGAGTCGTTTCAATTGTAAAACTGCTTGCTCCATATATTTTATTTTCTCTTTTAATGTTGCATCTGTTTTACAGGCCACCCAAGTCAGAGGGCAAAGGTGAGACATATTGTCATTATTATATTTGCTTACAGATGTAGATTTAAATAAATTCAAATAATAATTTACTTCAGTACTTCAATCTGAACAGTGAAACTCTTTAAACTGACTCACTCTGTTTATATCTGTTTATTTCTGATATTTCTGAGGATAATGTTTCAGTATCAGCCTAATGGAAACTATGCCCATGTACCTTATAATTTGAGCACTCGGTACTTGGCCGAAACTATTTTGCATGAATTACTACACCCATCCAGCATGGCATGGAGGCGATCAGCATTTACCTCTGCGGAGATGTGAAGAAAGTCCTGGTTGCTTTCAAGTCATCTGTGTTGTTGAGTCAGAGGCCTCCATCTTCCTCTTCCAAATGGACAAAAGTCTCCAAGCAGTCACTGGACTGCTTCTCCACGATTCATTCTAGATTCTTGAACCTTGATTTTCAAATAAAATGCTGAACATCCTTTGGACCACTGAACAACCGTACAGCCAATGGGAGACGTTCCTGGTTCAGAAGTGGCTTACCATAGGCAATGCTGTAGACACGCCTTTGTGTGGTGGCTCTTGATGCACTTACTCCAGTTACACCTTGTGAATCTCCCCAAAACTCTTGAGTCGGAATTTCTTTGATATGATATTTTCACATGTCCCAAAATTGTCTATCTATCAAAAGTATCTAGCATACTTTTTTCTTTCACTCATCTTTCATGCTTGGACTCAGAACTCAATGGAAAACCAGATTCTTCTGAAATGGCCTTTTGTGGCCTTTTTGCATGGAATTTTTGCAGGAACCTTTTGTGACCACACTTTTTCTTTTCACTCAACTTTCCAATAATGTTCTTGGGTGCAGGAATCCTTAAATTGCGAAGTAATTCAGGGCGTAGCTTGGCACCTTATGGTGAGTGCCAGTGACTGTCTGGTGGATGATAGGCTTAACCATTAATGTTTAGGTGATAAAATTGCCACAAAATAACACTTCTAAAGCCTTTCTAAGTCTGAATAATTTCAAAAATTACTAATTTTTCAGTACAGCCTTTTTTGTTGCATTTTTGGAACACTAAACTGTGCAAACGTACAGGCAATGTGTTTAAAAAGGCATGTAAAAATGATTTGCTTCAAATAATCAAAGGCAAAAAGGAAATTTCTGATATTTTCTGGTATTCTTTTATCCACGTCCTCTCCGCAGGAAGAAAATGATGATGAAGACGAAGAAGTGTATGAAGATGTCGAGGATCGATGGTGAGCAAATGACTGAAGCATGTCCCTGTTAGTGACGGTTGTTGTCTTGAAGGTGATTGATAATGTACCATCTTGACTTCAGTCTTATTGTAAGTCAAGGGTAAAGATCAGTTAGGAAAGAGATCCCACATGCAACTTATAATGTTGTTTTCACCTTTACTGTTTGCGCTTTGACGAGTTCCTCTAATTTGTTGTATCTAAAGGGACCAAGAAAAAAAGAAAGATGACAAAGAGGAGAAAAGGCGACTGGAGGCATCAAAGAAGGAGCAGAAGGAGCGAGAAAAGAAGGAGCAAGAAGCCAGGAAAAAGTTTAAAGTAGGTGAAAATGACACAACCTTTTCAAAATTAAACAGACATTTCCATGACATTGGGAAGGTTTTTTGAAAACAGTGTCCATGTGTATGTCTGTGTTTAATAGTTGACTGGTCCCCTGGAGGTCATTCAGAAAGGAAAAGCTCTTACAGACTGCAAAGGCGGCAAGATGGACCTGGCTTTGAAGCAGGGAGACCAGCTCGATATTGTCCGCGTCCAGGGCAACCCAGAGGGGAAGTGGTTGGCACGGACAACAGATGGAACAAGTATGTGGCATGTCATCATCTGCACAATGTTTCCTTTACCAGCTTTGTTCAGGCCTTGAGCTCCAGATATGCTTATTCCCAAATCCAATTGAGTCTCTGGTTTAGGAAGGCAGGAGCAGGTACCAGGAACGTGCATTTTGAGCGACTTATTTTGCTTCTAAACCAATATTATATTTATCCTTTCAATGAATAGTCATTTTGGCTGTCATTAAAAGCTTTACTAAAAATCAAGGACTCAAAATGATCAGTGTTTCTTCTTTCTGCAGTTGGCTATGTCAAGACAACCTTGGTGGAAATTGATTTTAACTCCTTGAAGAATCGTCCTGCTCAGCTGGGATATGAACCTGAAATCTACGACGACATCGACGTAGTCTCGGGAGACAATGGGTAAGAAGAAGGTTAAATTATATTTCCAAATTTTTCAGAATCTGTTTGCACATAGAAGCAGCTTTTTCAGATGAAACAAGAGGCCGTCTTTCCCAAGACTAGTTCTTCACTCTAGAAACAAAAACATGACTGACCTTTACACAAGTTATTGTATTTTTCCTTTTTTAAGAAAAAAAAAATACAACATTTAAGATGTTTTTATATGGGTTAAAAAGCTGTTATTGTGCCAGTCACAGACATGTTTTTTTTAAAAAACGCAATTTTTCTTTCTGCAGAGGTGTGAAAGGGCCAGCAGGTAAAATTTTTACACTAATTGTTAAAGTATGTCTTTACACAGAATTACATGTTTTGTATCTAATTTAAGGTTGCTGCTTATAAGCATTCTGACTCATTCTGATTCATTTCATGGTAGTTGTCCTACCGCCACCACCAGGAGAAGACGGAGAAATATATGATGACGTAGTTGATCCAAACCTCGAAGTCAGGTGGGAATTCAGTTCTTAATTTAAGAAAGTATTTACCTTTTAACATCTTTGAATTCCTTTTATAAGGAGCCAGAACCGAGCAGAAACAAAGGCATCCTGGAAAGTGACAGGAATAAACCAGGAAAAGAAGTTTCAATCATTTTTTTTATTCTTGGGTGGCTTTGCAGTTCTCTTGAAAACCAGCCCTCACCGGCGAGGACCCGCAGCATCCTGCGGATCTTTGACCGAAACAGACGTTCTCCCAGCTCTAAAGTGTAAAATGCGCTCCGTAGTAAGATTGATCACAGACCTTCTGTCCACTGTCATTAATCTATAATATTTCAGTCATTAACTGGCTGCTTTAAAGCTCACGTGAAATCACTTCAGATCTTAACACGCCTTCTCAGATCAGCATCAAATCAACCACTTCACTTTGGTCTGAATGAGTCCAAACCGTTTTAACTTGTTGCCTGGTAGTTGCAGTTCTGACTGCTTTAATCTAACAGTAATTTTTTTTTGGGTGTGCATGTCTTATAATCTGTAAATTTAAAAATCATCACGAGAAGTTTGCATGCAATTGATTACAGCATGGCAGGCTGAGGCATTAATAACAGCTTAAACATGAGCCCTGACTAACATGTAATATAGATGCATGGTGCTTCTTTTTGGATTGATTGAGTTATTAATATCATTTTAACAATTTTAACCGTATGATTTCTGTTGAGCCAGACTGCCAGCACCTGACCAGTTTGCTGCAGCAGGGAATGCAGGTAATCTTCAGTTCATTAATAGCACTTTGTTATTCGTGTCTTTATCATTTAAGCTTTAGCTGGATTTATAGAGCCTGATGTTAGATCAATATTAGGTCTTATTTAATCTGTTTTGATTATTTGAAGGTGATTATGTGTGTGGAAACCTATCTGTATTAAATAAAGCCTCTGCTGAACTACACTATTTAATATTTACGCTAATTACTACTTCATTTATTCAGATTGCACTGCACCTTCACTCTGTATCATTTAACTTGAAAACACATGTTTGTTGTAGATCAATTAAGCATTTTACTTGTGCTACACAGCGCCTGCAGCACCAATTGATGAGGAGATATACGACGATGTTGACTCTCAAAATGCACCTCCACCTCCTCCCATCAGCAGGTACGACTACATTGGTTTCATGACAAAACCGTTGGACCTAGGTTTAAATTTCCATTCATGTTTTATCCTCCTCCTTGTACGTGTTTACCTGTCAAGCCTCCCAGGCATGAAAGGCAAAAACAAAGCTGAAGACATGGACCCAAAGAAACAGAAAAAGTTCGAGAAGGAGGAGAAGGAATTCAGGAAAAAGTTCAAAGTTTGTTGCTATTTTAACCACTGTTTTTGTCAAACACTTTGTACAATAACACAGCTTACACTGCAGTTTTGATTATGTCTCAGTATGACGGGGAGATACAGGTCCTGTACCAGGTGACCATCATTTCCCCACTCAACAACAAGAAGTGGAGCGGGAAAGACCTGCCACTGAAAGCCGGAGAGAAACTGGACGTGATTGTCAAAGCTCAGGATGACAAAATGGTCTGTCGGAACGAGGAGGGAAAGTGTGAGTATTTACTCACCGTGCCAGTGAAAGTTTGCATCTTTGAATGCATTTTAACCATCCTTTTCAGGGTTCAATGATTATACAACACAACCTCAATGAATTTTGAAATGTGAGCTTATTGATTGTGCTCCACATAGTCATCTTATATGTACAACCTTAGATGTATTTTATGAGGTTGCGCCTTGAAAACACATTTTGTTGCCATCAATAATTGGGCTCTGGTGTAGTTAGACCCCTCTTATTGTAAGAAATGGTAAAGTTAACTTCATTTGGTTGGTTTCCTGGTATGGATCTGGCTTGAAACACACAGTTCACAAATTTTCACCGTGACATTGGTCAAGGCTAAATGCTAATGTTGCCTTGCTTCATCTAATACAAAAGTGGTGTGAAGTGTGATTGGGAGCATTTCCTTGTTGAAACCCGTCAATTATGTCCAAATTTTAACTTTCGTTTGATTCAACGAAAAGTTGAAGAATATGGTGGTAGTCTTCCTCTTTTTTTATTATTATTACGAATATAAATTGACAGTCAGCATAATGCTATTCTCTTTTGGAGTGGTGACTTCTTTTATAGCTCTCTGTCCATGATAATGTCAGACAGTGTGGACTGTGGACATTGGCCCTCCCCACTAATTTCCTTTTATCTGAGGCTCTGTCACCCACAGACGCAAATTGTCTGAGGGTGACTGTTTGGGTCAGACTCAAAACATTATTCTTTTTGTTGATTAATATTTATTTTGCATTATCAGTGCAATTCTGCAATCGTGTTCTATTTGTCTAAACTCAAAAATCTCCATTTTACAGTTGGTTATGTTTCAACCAGCCATGTGGTGGAGTAAGTACTGCAAATATTTACATATAAAAACCAAAAATAAGGCATCCAATAAAAAGTACATGATCTAATCGTTTTGTTTTTCCCACAGTGATGGAGAAATCTATGATGACATTGGAGGAGATGGTATATAAAATCAGTTTTGATCAATTTATTAATACATTTCTGCAATTAATTATTTTATAATACTTTTTTTTTTTCTCCTCATTTCAGACTGCATCTATGACAATGACTGAGAAACATCCTTCACTGGCTGAATACACTGAGACTATTAACTTTTCACTATGTGTTATTTATTATGCTCACTGATGGTACTTTAGGAGATGCTGTAAGTTAGCTGCACAGTCTTTAGTTTTCCTGTTCTAACTTATAAATATGCTTTAAAGATGATAATTATATGTGAAACAGATATGGGAAGAAGGGCAAGCTTGAAGTCATTTGAACAATCCCATGTTGTTGTGTTTTTTATAAGTTTCCAGCTTCAAAAGCAAAACAAAAAGAAAAGCAGAAGATGAAGTTAGGTAGATCAACAGTATTTAATTATTTCCCTTTTTCCCCCTAACATATTCTTTTTTGGTTGTCATTTAAAACTCTACAGCACTGAATTTTATTTTCATTGTCTTGCTACATTATAGAAACAGTATACAAGAAAAATATTAAGCATTTGAGGATTTGTTCTTTCTTTGTCAGCGCTGATATATTATTTGAGCATTTTGTAGCTACCTGTAAGTCTAACTTTGATCATCAGTAAAAATGTCCTGTTTATGGTGCCAAATAACATTTCATGTCCTGTATATATTTTCTCACAGCTTGAGTTTGTCCTATTGTGTACACACTGAAATAAACAGCACTTTTGTTATCAAACTAAATAGAACCTCAGGTTAGACTCTGTCATGCCTGTATATGCTGATGACACATGGAAACATTAAGAATGATGCACATTCAATGATTTAATGAAGAACATCATTAGTTCATGAAGAACATGAACTAGTGGGAATTAGTTCCCATGGTGATAGTTTCGTGTGCTCAGTGAAACCTTAGTGTCATCTAGTGGCAAAAACCTGCAACTACAACCTTTATCATGTTTTTCAAATTATTTTAGCACTTAGTTGTGTCTGTATTTTTATTGACGTCTCATTTCCTGTTCTGGTTGCAAAAAAATCTGCTGACTTACACACTTTATCTTTGCAGCCATGCATGTAAAATAATTATAATTAGAATAAGGAAGATGTGTCTTTTGACCACACTTGTTCGGAACATTTTACTTTACCCATTCTGGTTGATGAAGATACAATCCACTAGATCAGGTCACCTGTGTAAATGAATTAGCAAACACTACAGTTAATGTACATTCCCATAGCATAAATCTCAGGTGAACATATACAGATATTTTAGAGGTATGAATGAAATAAATTATATTTTTCATGGATATAAGAATGGTTGGAAGGACCGTTTTTAGTCATTTGGAAGTCAGAAGTTCTCATACCTCATCGTCCACAAGAATCTTAAATTTGTAGATTTGTGTGCTTCATCGTTTAACTCTTAGGGGGGGAGGGGGGGAACTTCAGTTCCTTTTAAAAGCAATAAGTGCACAACTTTAAAAGTATTGGGATTTTTCAAATCATTAAATGCTTATGTTATAGATAAAGCCTGAAATGTAAACACACACTTCAGTGTTGTTCGGATGCAACAGGGCTGTGATTATAAACACATCAAAAGTAGTTAAAAAAAAAAAAAAGAATATATGCTAATAAGTTTGGAAAGCACTGACCTCAACTTTACAGAAGATGGTGGACACATACAATGCAGGAAACCATACAATTTAAATTAAATTAATTGAAATTAAGTCTAATTCTCTTTAGATATTCCAAATAACCTTTTTTATCCTTTATATTTTAACTTATGGTCATCATGTATGCCATAATTTTGACTTGGAAAAACTGCTTCCGCTCTGACAGGAAGTCTTGGTCTGTTCTCATCCATCATGGCTCCTCCAGTCGCAGTGTCACCGCTAATCAAGGTAAAAACACAGCACAAAACAATATATTTAAGCATGGAGTCGGGTCGTACCTGTTGGGTAAATTAGATAAATTAGTTGAAGCTCCAGGTCCGTTTAGGATTTAACAACAGATAACAAACTGACCTCTAAAGGTTGTTATTTGGCAGCATGCTAGCGGATACCTGCTAGCTGTGACATTGAAATGCAGGTGAATGTTTTGCTTGTCAGAACATTTCGTAACTGTTTTCTTTCCACATTTGGATAATGTAAAATGCGTCACTTATGTTGCCAAATGTGTATTATGTCACCTTAAAAGATAAACTGATTTGTTACGTTGTTTTGTGTCTCCTAAAATACAGAATCCATGATAAATAACCATCAATTAATTACAAAAAAACATCTTGTTGGTAATGAAGTTGTTACATTTATTAGGAACCTGCTGAGAACCTTTTTATGATCAATAACTTTTTTTTTTTTAGCTCACATGCAGCTAATTGAAAAACATTGTTCCTGTTTTTCTTTCTGAAGTTTTTCTCTCTTTTTTTTGCAATATAGACGGCCAGGTGGTCGGCCCTGCTGCTTGGTGTGCTCTATGGGAAGCAGAGGTTCGGTAAGTGGGAATCTAAATCTGTTTTTCCGGGGTCAGCTTTTGAATGATTTATATCAGTGGTCCCCAAACTACGGCCCGCGGGCCGAATCCGGCCCGCCTCCACATTTGGTCCGGCCCCCTGAACAATACCAGAGAGCATTCAGATTTTTTTTTTTTCCATATACCGTATTTTCCGTACTATAAGCCGCTTATATGAGGATTTTTCTTCAACCACCAGGGGGCACTTTAGCAGGAAGTGAATCATTGGAAGTCAAAATTGGAGATAAAAGAAGAAAGCGCCCATTAAAAATTGTTAACTTTGGCTGTAGCTGTTTTTCTTTCATGCAAAAAATAGTTATGACAGAAAGCATGATTAAAATCACACCATAGTAAAATCTTGCTTTTACATCATCATAACCTGTAAATTCTTAAAATGAAATATATTTTAAATGAAATAATTACATAGTAAATCAATTCAAAAATGCTTAAATGGCATTGACACAAATGTTCAAACTAAAACCTCACTCTCTTACACAGCAAATATCCTTCTTTAAAGTTCTTTTTCCTCTCTTTGAGTTGGCTCCTTTACAGTCACTGAAATACACGTCCAATTGACTACATTGTTATTCTCATTAAGATTACCTGAAGCCTATTGCTGAAGAGGAGAGGAGGGTCGAGGAGGCAGAGAAGAAGCTCAGAGAGGAGCAGGAACGCATCTACAAACAACTGTCTGAAGGTGATAAAAACGATTTTCTGTAATATGTTCTCCATTTTTGTCTCCTTAATATTTTGTTAAATGCCATATTTATACAATATATATATATATATATATATATATATATATATATATTTAATATATTCTTTTTTTTCTCCCTTTGCAGCAAATTCTGACACCATCCTTAAATGAACTTCCCTATGGACCAATCATGAACTCAATAAAAATCTTCAATATTTTTCATGGCATTGTTTTAGTCTGCTTTTATATTACACAATGACCTTTTTGTACCAAAATGTTTTGGTGAACACATTTCAGGTTCACAACAGGTAACTGTGAGCACATATGCACGCCCTTCAGTGAGAGGTGAGCCTTTGGAAAAGCACTGCTGTAATCCCAGCCTAGTTTAGCTCTAATCCCGGGATTAGGGTCGGGGACCAGTAGTAAAAAGTGCAGTGTGGACAGAATACTCTTGTGTTGTATAACATCCTAACCTTCATTATGTACTCTGAATGGAAATATTGTTTGGCACAAACTACAAAACATAGGCAGACTGTTAAATTTTCATGTTTCAACGCTGAAGCGTGTTTTTGTTGGGTTTTTTTTTATCTCTCAGTATTTAGGTTAATACAGCTGTACTGATACCTCTGCTGGTCAAAATAAATGTTTTTTTTTTCTTTTAAATAAATTCAGCTTCATCCTCTAAAGTTTTACTTTAGAATGGCAGGAATCAACTCACATCATGACAACATAAAAATACATTTGCTTTATTTGAGTCATCATTGTACACAAGGACCAGACGATGAGGCAAGCTTTAAGTCGCTGGCTTTAAATTAAAATAACTACAACAAATGTGTTACAGATGTATCAACAGCACATACAAGTGTCATTAATACCTAATATTTTAATCTTATACATTCAGACATCACTTTAATAAGTGGAAAATGTTAAAGCTAAACTGAGACAAGCATGAACTCACGGCTCAATAAGAGCAATACAATTCTGTAAGCGTTACTATTTTACCTTTAAAAATATTGTATTTACAAGTGTAGATGTGTAGGTGTACATGTCGTTACACAAAGTCAGGTTGCTCAGTCTGTTGACTGGAACAGCTTTGTCACCCAGGAGTCTGAATGGCTAGTAGCACTGCTGCCCTACAGCACCACAGCCCTGGGTTCAGTTTCTTGATCTTATGAATGAGTAAAGTTTCCACATTCTTTGCGATGTGTGGATTGCGTTCTGTTCATGCTCAACGCAGGCAGTGCCTGCGTGACGTAGTACCGGCTTATTTTTAAAGCCATTTTTTTAGCTTCTTGCTCTTACTTTAAGACAAGCATTCGAGTCCAAATAGATAAAATGCAAAAGAATTTGAATCCCAGTTTTCATCTTGGACCCCCCAATGTCTCTGAACAAGATCTATTTCCAAATACATTGATCTACTCACGTTATACAAGGTTTTCTAGGCTATCCTCTCTCGCTCTCTCTCACACACACACACAGACTCCGTATGTACATTATAAAGGCATCAAAGATAAGCAGCTACAGATTTTGTTGATTGGAAACATGCATAGCTATTGCACATGATTACCACATGGCAAGTTGCCTTACTAATTGTAGCAAATTGTAGTTGTAGATCTCTGCAATCAAAGTAAACACACTCTCATTTGTAAATAGTGAATGGAAAGAGTGAACATTGAAAACAATTGCTGGAAGATGTAGATGTACTACTTTCTAAGAGGCCTTTTTACAGTCTGGTCTTGTCCATAAAAATGTAACAGAGCTATATTTTCTCTGTCATGCAATGCAGTACATATGGTACATGGCAAGGCTACCAGTGGCTATGTAATGTATTTACAATGATTATCTTGTGACACCTGCTGAAACAAACACAAAAAAATACAAAAATGTATCATCTGTACAGAAACGACAGTATGTTAAGTCTGTACCTGTCAAGTACCTAAAAGTAATTCTCAAAAGATAAACAATGTGTTTGAAACAAAAGTGAAATTGGAATGCAGAACAATATTGTCAAAGCAGTTTAAAGTTAAATACAACAAAATTTGATTCAGTGATGTCCCAGTAATGACTGATGTTTTACCATGTCCCATTATTTTAGCTGAAGTGCAGAGCTCTTTCTGTTCAGGCTTTTTCTTCTCTGACTGAAACTCCTACTCTTTAACCCTTCTGTGGTCTTAAAAAATGGGATCATTTAAACCCCACACCTTCTTTTATTCTGTGCGCAGCCCAACTGAGAAGCACTGACCTGATGCGCACTTTTACAAGGTTTTTTGTGTGGTTTCAATAATTGACAGTCCAATGGGACAACCCCCCTAATGCTCCACTGTCTGACCGTGACATTTGCTGCGCTCCTCCTGGGCGGCGCGTTAAGACTGTGGGAGGCTTATAAGTACTTTGGGGCTTTGCGAACATATCCAACTTCTTCATTTTAGAGCATTTTTCTTGCCAGTCAGTCTAAAATATTCAAAATATTTCTTTTCAGATGATTCTGAGCTCCCACTGTCTGTAGAGTCTTTTAGCAAACGGAGCAGGTCTTGGAGCCTCCACCACTCGGGTTGTTTGCAGCGGCTACATGAAGAATAAATAGAAAAAAATAAATTACTTTTTGCTTGTGTAGCTATTTACACATTATAGTCAGAGCTTCTTCCTATTTAAAATTTTCAATTATGTAAAGTTGGTCTTACAAGTGCTCTTCCTTCAACTTTTCCTATGTAGAGAAGTTAAAAGCTACAGCTAATCTTGACCGCTTATACAAAATTAAGGGCTGATGTTCTTTCAACACCATGGAACCATTGTCAGGAGAGTTTTCACTTTCTATAACATTCATGCCTTATAGCATGCATTATTGGTATAATCCATAGTGGCTTACAGACATTATATAGTACATTGTTTTATGACTTAGTCAAGCGAGATAGAGCAAAATATCAGATGACAATGAACTTTTGCCACAGCGCAGTGAATTTAAAGGATCACGTTACCTTTTGCTGCCTGAGCAGCCTCTTTTGCGGCATTCTCTTCCTCTATGGCTTTGAGTTTAGCTTCATATTCCTCTTTTTTTGCATTCCATTCTTTCCTGTTGTTAAGGATGCCATCTAACATAGGCTGGATTTGGGGGTGGAAGCGAGAAAATTCCTAAGAAGACAAAATCAAGAATAAATGGCTGAAGGGGAACAAAATGAGAATTACATCAGATGGTGGGTTTTGATCAAACCCATTGTTTTGCTGTGAAATCAACACAAACATAGCTCACATTGCTTTTTTATGGATTAAGAACCTATTGTAGGCAATACCTTGTAGACGAATGTGCAGACGAAGTCAATGAAGCCACATTGTAGCTTTGGAAGCTCTGCTGCTTTGTTCCTGTCCATCATGGGCTGGTGGAAAAGACAGAATCAAATCATTGTTAGAGAAAAGTCAGTGATGGAAGCAATTTCTTTTAAATGGTAATTTATAATTTCATGGTTCCCATAGTTTTAAATATGATGTGATGCAAAGGTCTATTTCTCTGAGATGGTCTTCAAAATAGGACATTTGAGAAAAGCAGTTGAGCGTTGGTCTTTATAACTCGGAGAACAGCTACAACAAAACAGTTTTTGTCCATATAAACTTGCATTAACAGTCAGAGCAATCATTTAAAAGCTTTAAATTACTGAGACTGTGACAAAGCCAATCAAGAACCCTATTTTTTTCTTGCCAGTGAGGAGGATGCAAAGGAAGTGAGAGATCCAAAGCTTCCTGCTGAGCTAATCTTTTTTTCCGTGCGAGATTATGCTATAGTATAACAAATGCACATTTCTTTCCGATCTTTCTAAAACATTTTTGCAGGGTGCCGATAATTATGCAGGATTCTTGTATTTGGTGCTGAATTTATCCTCACTGCAGTGTACTACTTTTTTTTGTTATAACACCCATTTATGCAACATAATTATGGTATAATTGCAACTTGCAAACTCACAATAGGTTGCTGTTCCAGCACTGTCCTCTCCAAATCACCCTGCTCCCAAAACTCTGCCGCCACAGACAAGGCAACCTGAAAATTACACACTCAGTTCATCATCTGCCAACAACCAGCAGCCCCTCTTTGTTTAAACTTTTTATTCTCATTACTCTTACCTTGCTCTGCACTTCCCAGGGCTTCGTGATGGCCGACAAGTCACATGCTGTCATCATCATTGCCCTGGAATAAACATTATCCAGGTTATAAACCCACTGGACAGTAGACGCCCGAGTTGTTTTCATTTCACTCACATGACGATCTCTTTTCTGGTTGTTTCTAGAGACATGAAATCCACCCATTTCTTTTCATCTTCATATGTTTTTGAAAGGTCCACAATCTTTTGGAACATTGTTCGCTTCCTGTGACAATAGAAGATGAATCACTTTGACTCATTTTTAACCAAGAGAAAAATGTACTGGCAAGACCGGACTGAAAAGTTAGAGACGCTACTCACTTGAAATACAGAGCCAGGTCGGTGGCGATGATGGCAATGTCGGTAAGATGAATCACGTGATCTACCTGCCGCCTGTTCAGGTTCTGGTAGATGTTCAGTGACTGCAGATGAAAAACAAAGAGTGAGGTTGGTATATTCAGAGACTGTACAACATGTAGCCCACATGTTAGGTTAAACGACATTTCTTTACCTCGTCGGAGAGGAGAAACTTTCCAAACTCTAGATGGTGTCGTTCCAGGATGGAGGAGCCGTGTAACTTGGCCAGAGGATTACCCGATCTGTTGGATTAAACGAAAAAAAAATATCCTTAAATATCTGACAACTTAACAGTCGTCTGACTCAACTGAAAAGCCAAGTCTTAAGAAGTCTAACTCAAAAGTATTTTTAAATTGCCTTTCATTCAGGCTCGCCACCGCAATAGTAACTTAAATTGGTGAATTGTTGCAAAACTTAAACCATAATTAATGAACTGGTTCAGTAAGGAATTATGATCCAGTTTGCTTACAAGCACAAGAAATTTACAGTAGTTTGCTGGATTCCCTGTAGTTCACAGTAGGTTACAGCTTCTTAATACAAAGTATTCAATTTAAATGTGAAAAGAGATATCCTGTGAGAGTGTAGTCACTTACTTGACCTGGTACAAGTTGTTTGTTCCTCTGTGATCAATGTCATGCAGAAATCCTGCCGTTATCATGGCCATGACTTCTAGGTCTGTGTAATATCGCTTCAGATGCCCTGTCTGAGGACAAAAAGAAATAGATATGCAGTGTAAAATAGAAATATTTATGTTTTGAAGAATAAATTACAACTAAACTAGTTAAAATGAAAATTAAACTGGTTCATTTTCTTTTAGTGTTTTATAAATGGGCACTGCAATATACTTAAAAACAACAATCAAATGGATACCGTTAACAATGTGAACATGGTCTGTCCCACATTGAAGCCGTGACGCCAGTTGTGGTAGGTGATTTTTCTGTAGCCTTTACTGACAGAGTACATGAAGCGAACCAGCACCTGAGAGGAAATTAAAGAGTTAATATCTCAAACTTTTTGCGGACACGCTCAACAATAAACGTTGTTTACATGTGCAACTATATTACTTCTTGAGGAATCTGGAACTTCTTCACTACACCGACTTCGTAGTACATCTGGATCCCGCATTTCACCAGCTCCAGTTCTGTGCAGTTAAAATCTGAGAAGCGAAACTCGTAGATCTCAAATTTCTTGATAAGAGGTGGCAGGTCTTTTTTCTAAAAGGATGGCACCAGAAAACGAAAGCTGAGTGAGAATAAAAACCATGTTTGCATGAAATATTTTATATGCCTATAGCCTCACACTCTGATTTTTTTTGTCCTAAATAAAAGAAACCTTTATAGTTGGAAACCCAAAATAGACGAGTTCAGGCATTACCAGAATGTCAAGAAGATCCTCTTCTTCACAGTCCCAGGGCTCACAGTCATAGACCTCTCTTGTGTTCTAGAAAAGTTGGCATTATATACTTAAATCAATCAAAAATCGACGAAAAAAAATATGAAAAATCCAAACATTTAAAATGCAATCAAAATTACTGACACTTTTCTATCAGGGCACTAGACATTTTATGGTGCTTTTTGAAGAATGGAGCATTAATGCATCGATTTAGTCTAGTTTAACGTGTGTCTAAATTATACAACCCTGATTCATTACTTCAATTATTAACCCTGAACCTTTAAAACTTTGTGGGCTGTTTGTAGTCTGTCTTTTGACTCCCTTTTGCCAACGACGACTGGACAATAAACTGCAGATGACAACAATTTCATAATAGCTTTATGTCACTTACTTTATTTCAAGTCACTCCAAATTAGTTTTAATCTATTTTGCAGCCAATCCCTTCTCACCAGTTACTCTGAAATTAAGTAGGGGTAGATTTCTATTTATGTAATCTTAACGGATTCTTGAAGTAAAAATGCGCCTTTGAAAGTAAGAATGTTGTATTTTTTTTTTTTTTTTAAGTAAAAGTACCACTGACCAGGATATTCTGAATTTCATCATTTCGACATTTGACGTGGTAGAGCACCATATCTTGAGCGATGTCCTTTCGGTTCTCGAGCTTGTTCATTTTGTCGTACGTGTCCGTGTTCAGAGCTGACCATCCCAGGAACTGAGTCAAAGCCTGGGAATCAGAAAAATTTACATAAAATACTTTCAAAGAATAATAGGGGAAAAAAATAATGGATCTTTGTAATTAGATGAAATTGTACAAACTCATTTAGTCAGCCACAAGGATAGATTAGATATACCTCCATGAGATTTTCATCATGATCATCAAATGGCTTCCCATCTTTCCTGTTGTAAAACGTTGCCACGCCGACTATTTCTTCTTTCTTGTTGACAATTGGAAGCGAGAGAACATTTTTTATGGTCCAGCCACTGTCATCCAGCGGCCCTGTCTGCGATGACAAGAAAACACAATCAAGTCTGTAATTGTATAACTTGATTTCATATTTATGTCAGTCAGCAATTTCCAAACATTTCCAAAACACTTGTCAATGAGTAGAAATTACGTGCATTAGTAAACAAAGTACTTAGGGACCAAAATGTAGATAGATGCCTTAGTTTAAGACAGATACAATCACATTTGTTTATAACAAAACAAAACAAAAAAAAGAAAACAACATGATCGGTGATATAATACTTAAAATAAATATTAATTTGGGACAGATCACGTCCAACAAAGTACTAATGATCATGCCATATATGTCTATTCTTTAAAGATAGGAACAATAGTTTAAAATAAATATTTTTATAAATTTTTTTAGTTAATATATCTTATTTTCTTATTCATTCAAATGCAGTTCTTTTTTAAATAACTAAAAAAAATACAGTTTTTAAGGACGATTGTGTATGGTTTCTAATTTCTTAGCATAGAACAAAGTTAAATGTTGTTAATTTATCATTATAAATTCAACCAGGTGTAGTTCCTGCAGCTTTCTTTTTGTAATCTATAAACCAGGTGAGTTGGTTTTTCCTGCATGACCAAATACTTTCCCCACCATAAATAATGTATGAGATTATCATGGTAATAGCGTGACGGCATGTTTTTTTTTTTTTTTTCTAATTCATCGATTTCCTTTCCAATGTACTTGGAAGCTGTTACAAATCTTTACCAGAGAAATATAATGTACATTATCATCATAAGGAAATGAAGGTTTTTTTTATATTACATCTAAATTTGAGTAAATCAGTCTTTTAATAAATGTGTTTTTTCTCTAATACTAAAACTCTTCTACTACTACAGCAAACCAGCTAGAGCTTTTTAAGTCACCAACAGCATCAACTGATCCAACAGCATGTTAACCTTTGATTCAAGCTGCATTTACTGCCATTGAGGTTGACCGTCCACCCAGCCATTATCATCCAATAAACTGTAAATCATGAAGGTTTTACAAAAACAAGTGTTTGGTGAAGCACCTGGAGGCACGTAAAGTTTCTCACCTGGAACTGAAACGTCTCATCAGCGGCCGCATTCATGATGTTGCAGATCTGAAGGGCGGAAAGGAGCAGACTAATTAATTTGGCTTCAGATAATTCAGCAACTCGCTGCCGTTGTTGGAAAGAAAACTCACAAAGCCGCTCTCAGCAACATAAGTGGGAAGGCCGCTGCTCAAGGCCCAGTGGTCTGCAGGTGGATTTCTTTGTGACAAATTGAAGAAAAGACAAGTCAGAAGATGATCAGTCTGTTACTGAACTGTGATTATTAGTTTCTTCAAACTCATTTGAAAAGTGTTAAAGTAAAAGCATCACTGACCAGGACCGCTATTGACCAAACATTAAAAAAAAAACTCACGGTATTACTTTGATGTCTTCTTTTCCATGGAGTATGTAATCAATCACCTTGTAGAAAATTACTTCCTAAGGGGTAAATTAAATAGATTAGCAATAGAGACCAAAGCCAAACTAAAGTAGAGACTTTTTAATGAATACACGTGTGATGAGAAAGTTGAATAAAACAATGCACCCTGCCATCTGGAGTTACAGGTCCACTGTAAGGTGGCTGCTCTCCCATCAACACAGGCCAAATGTCAAAGAACTCCTAAAAGAAGAAGGGTGCCGGTCAGTAACTTCATGGCAAATCACACAAAATAATTCGGCCATAAAATAAAGATAGACACCAAACCTTTTCCTTTGTCATGTCTAGTAACCCCACAGAGTATCGGTCACAGTTGAGGTAGGCCCGGACTGTGTACAAGGCTTTGTGAAACTGTCGCTCGATGTCTGTCAGCTCTTCAAACACCTTGTTGGCAGACCACAGCAGCAGCTACAAGGACACACACAAGATTTAAAGGCGGCATGCATACAGACATAGAAATGACAAACTTTTGTTTTAACGTTTGCCCGCACCTGTCCTTTGCGTGTCTCACAGTTGTGGAGGTAACTTAGGTGAAAGATCTTAAGGTTCAGAGAGGCAATTTTCAGGTACTTCAGGAAGAGCTGCAGACACGAACAGGAACATGATTTATATGTCACATTTCTTCAAAATGACTCCACATTTTGTCGCGATACAACCACGAGAGGTGATGTAACATAAGACTCTTTTATATGATGAAACAGAAAGTTTACAGAAAGAATACATTTTAAAACTCGCTCTCCCTCTTAACCATTACTTATTATTTTTCTTGGCTTACCACATAAAATAAAATACATTGAAGTTTGTAACTGTGATAGAACATTTGAATGTCTTTTGGTTGTTTTCTAGTATTGGTCATTCTTCTCTTACTCATTCAAATGCCCATCTTACAAAGATATGAAATAGGGAAGTGCTCAAAATTAAATAAATCGATGAAAAATAAAATAAAATAAGCATCTACATGAATAATTAACAGATACATGTATAAAGCAACAATAGAATTATAAAATATATTAAATTCTAAGCTCAGTATACTTTTCAGTCTCTTAAAAATATGTTCATTATAATGAAACTTTATAACAAAAATCATTTTTGGATGTGACTGATAAAAATCTTGCAATTAACCTTGAAATAACATATTAAACTGTTTAGCTTTAATAGTTTCAACCGTGCATCATGAACCTGCACTAGATTACTTTACTTCACTAATTCTCTTAAGAATTAGATTTTATCCAAACTGTTCTGCTGCTCAGTCATCAGCTGTGCTGGGCGCATCGCCACCATTAGCTTGTGGACTCACATCTTCATCCTGGCTGGTGAAATGTGGTCCTGTGGTTTTGTTCAGGGCCATGATCACGGCCACCAGGTCTTTGCCGTTGAGGATGGGCGCTGCCAGCACGTTCCTGGTCTCGTATTCTGTGAGTTCATCAACGAATGAACTGAAATACTGGCTCTGAAAAGGTACAACATATTCACAAACACGTGTGAAAGTCTTATTTTTCTTTATGCTACATTAAGAGTTTAGGAGGAAAAATTGTATCTTCTTAAAAGTGGTCAATCCGATTTAAGCACTCTGGATCTTCGCACTTTGAATATTTAAAAAACATCTCAAAATACTAAATAGATCTCAGTAAATAGGCCAATGTGATTATTGCTGCCCAACAAACAAGCAGTCAATTAATTTATTTGAATACATAGGTTGAATGGAAATAACTCGAACTAGTTTTGATCTGTTTTACATTCCTGCTGACAGCCAACTAAATGTCAGCAGCGTCTAATCCATGGCTACAGCAGAGGATGATGCGATCTGAGAATAAATGGATTATGTCTGACAATGAGATTTACAACCACACTTTGTTCAGGTCTGCAGCAGGGAGCCTGTACATGCACATGTGAATACAAATTAGGCACATAATTTGTTTCTATTTAATTTCAATGTTACATTTAAAATGATGTTGTACATAATTCACAGGACTTCAAATATCTGTATTCTTTGCGTTTTAGATTATCTTTAAATTTAAGTTTAAGGTTTAAAATTGGGGGTTATATTGGATAGAATAGCCAAATACTGAAGCACAAGACTCTTGATCAGAGCTGCTTTGAGGTTGGATGGAGTTTAGTTTAGTATAATTAACACCACCACTAATGCTAACTAAAGCTCCAGCTTTGTGAAATGATCATTTAAGACAATATGTTTAGGTTAGTTAGCAATCAGTTAAATTGTCAAGAGAGTAGCACAGTTCACATATTATTTGAAGAACTGTGACATTTTTTGACATTATTACCTTCCTTATATATTTACTCTGCAGAAGATGTTATGAGTGAATCTGAAAGAAGGCTTGTTTTGGAAAT
This sequence comes from Poecilia latipinna, assembly GCF_001443285.1. Taxonomy (NCBI): domain Eukaryota; kingdom Metazoa; phylum Chordata; class Actinopteri; order Cyprinodontiformes; family Poeciliidae; genus Poecilia; species Poecilia latipinna. The sequence continues at coordinate 287,714 of NW_015112806.1, read as the reverse complement.
GCTTGACAACAAATATGAAGTTTTGAGACTGAAATAGTTTGAGCCGGCTGCGTTCCCTTCTGTCTCAGGCTGTGTGCATCATCATCAAGAGTAATTCTCTCTGGTTCATCTTTTTGCTCTGACTCACAAACTGATGTCCAGCCTCCCTGCCCCCACTTTACCTCTTTGACATCTTTCACGTTGACATTCTTCTTGGTGAGGGCCACATTGCCAACTATCCCCAAGTCCAGAGGGTAGACGATCTCAGAGTCTGGTGGAACCACACAGTCCTCCAGGACTGAGTTGGTCGAGACGTTGAAGAGCCTCGTCGCCAGCTCTCCGATGCCGTTCCGCTGCCGGTACATGAACAGGCTGCAGCGGTCGGCGTGAATGAGAGCTCCGAGCCGCTTCAGGATCTTGAAGACCACCTTTTCCATGTTGATGTTCTCTTGCATGTCTTTGATTAAATCAAACATTATTCTGCTTTCCTCAACCTTTGGAAATTAGAGAAATATAAGCTTGTTTTTGTTTTTTTTTGTTTTTTAATTCACAAAGATTATTTTGTTTCTATACTGAGAAATCATCAAATATGTGACTTACCCGGCTAAGTTCCTCCAGCTTTCCAAAGTCGATCTCTTTTTCTGGGAGTCCTGATATCTTTGATATGGAAGAAGGGCTCAATGTTTTGCAAAAGTACTTTGCAGCAAACGCAGGGTTGTCGCGAAGAAACTTCTCCACGTCTTCTTTTTGCACACCCATTGTTCCTCCTTCCTCTTCTTCTGTCAGATATTCCTTGTCCTCTTCCCTTTGCTCTCAATGAAGCTCCAGTGCTGCTCCAATGGAGCAACCGCTTCTCCAACAAGAAACCACAAATAAGCGAAATGACTCACACTCCAAATACCATTTTATCGACTCAGGAAAAGAAACAAATCTTACCCAGGTGATGTACAGATTGGGGGAAATCTATACATTCAAATGCAGGCAAAAAAAAAAAAAAAGTTAATAATCCCCTTGTTTAGTTGGATGAGTGGACTGCAAGAGGGAGAGCCCTGAGGAGAAGGCAGAGGGCTGAATCCCAGCAATCCCTCTGTCATCAGCAGATAGTGCTGAAGGTTAGCAGGGATCTACCTATGCTAAACTCATCAGCTGATCATGTAGTAACAGATATGTGGGCCAAAGGACCCAGCCTTCACTCTGCATCAGTACATTCACACCAGGATGACTCCACTCCTGATAACTGCGGTCTTAGTAAGAGTGTAGACATGGACTGTGACATGTTTTTATTCAGGCGAGCAGCAGGATTTGATAAGCTTATCTTCTGAGACACTCTTTTAATTCTTCTAATGAAATCAAAATTGAATATTGTTGAAGCAAGTCTATTAGTTGCAACTGAAAAAAAAACAGAAATGACATAGAAATCCGTAGAAATCACATTCATTTTAAGCAAACGTCTTTTATATCGATATGTTCAATATGATTCCTCTCTGGACCTGTACAAGCTGCTTAACTCTTTTCAACAAGGCCTCCTTTGTCTGATCCTCTGTTTTCTTTGGACACTGATGGTCTCACCATCCAAACTCTTTTTTTTTCTGCAAACAATCTTTACTGCAGATTGACATGAATAAAAAGGGATGTAAAGCGCCTCCAAAGGAAAACTAATCCGTTCATTCAGAGCTAGGAGGACCCGTCTATTATAAGGCTGCATAAAGACCTTAAGCAAAAGGTCAAATAGATAATCTGCTGCCACTATAATGCATAACGACAGGTGTGTATGCATGCATGTGTGTGAATGTAAGTTTGTTGCCCTGCTAGTTCTCAAACTGACAGTGAATGTGATTTTGGGCTTATAACAGAATACTTTCTTGTGTGACCTATGAATAAAATTAGATGGATATGGTTATACATAACACTCTAATGTATGTTATGTGGAACATCATTTTTATTGTTTCAAGGTATTTTGGAAAACAGGCTGTGAAAAACTTGTAAGGAAAGATGAATGTGTTGAAAAGCATTTCATGCCCTTTGTAAAGTAAGGTGGAGGACATTTAATGCTGTGGGCCCATTTCTCTGCCAAAAAATAATCTCATGAACTGTTACCAGGATATTTCAAGTTCAGTTCCAAGTGCCTCTTATAGTAAACTTGAACGTGAGTCATTATTGCATCTTTTTGCTAGGTAATGATTCAAGAGATTTCTACAAGAGCTTTTATAGATGGTTTATCAGACAGACAGAATCATTCTTCTAACCTGAGTTTTTTTTAAGAACCCATGGAGGGAACTGCAGAGGAGAGAGGATATTCAGCACATCAAGAGCCTAATGTTAAAGAGCAGGTTTGTGATAATTGTGGAAGTGTTGACTTTGTTACAGTAATGTGGGATTTCTTCCCCTACTGAATAAGTATAGAGAAATTAACATAAATGTAAATGCCACCACAAAATGTAAAGATGTAACAATATCATATCTGGAGCGTAATTCTGCTTGAAACAGAGTAGTTGGCTGTTGGGATGAAGTTGTGAGCAGTAAGAGAAACAAATTAAGCCACATAATTGAACTTGTATAAGGATGGGTCCCCTTGAAATCAGTTCATTAGCTGATACTTGTGTGAAGAACCCAGAACCTTTTCACTGAAAGCACCACTGTGCAGCCTGCAGTGGCACAGTTGGAAAAACCTCTGTAGCAAATGATACCAGGTCTTGAAATTAATAGATGTTAATGCAATGTTCTTCAGTTATTGTGCTTTCTTTAACTTTATTTGATATTGTGAAATGTATTTTATTTTTGTGGTAAGTAGAAAGATAGGCATAATTGGATTTTTTTATTTATTTTTTATAAAAAATAAATAAATAAAATCGTATCCACTGCACTGGTTGCACTGCTGACAAGCCCCAGTAGATGGCAGCAAACACAATTCTAAGTTTCAACTTTGAGCTTCAAATAACTGGGGACATTCGGGGGAAAATGAATGTAATATTTCAACTTGAGAGTTAAAGTGAATCCTCCAAATATTCATGATAAAGTTCTTGCAACATTTCTCTTGCCAGAAGTCTTCTGATAAGGATGATCCCTGGATGATTCTCTATCGACATTATCCAAGCAAAGTGGGTAGAACCAGGGTAGATCCAGAACCCGGAGCTGAAGGGATGACATACATCATCCTTAGGGATATATTGTACTTTTGGGAGCTTTTTTTCCTGGAGGTTTTTCTCCTGTCTTAACCTTACAGAATACAATAAATGGCTTCAGCAACAAGGAAAAACCCTGCTTCTTCTCCACGTGTCCTCAGTCCTTTTGATGATGAAGTACAATTTTCCAGATTACATCTTCAGCAAATCCTTCAGTGAACCTGAAGCCACAATCACATTAGTAGCAAAACAAATATGCCGTATCCTCCGTGAATGACAGTCAGCTTGTCACACTTTTGTTTAGAAGATAAAACACAATTTTAAACAGCCTCCCAGCCAGCATGCCTAGGTGGGACCCATGTGGGGACAAGGAGGGCAGACTATATGGGTCCCATATGGGTTTGTCCGCGGGTTCCACGATGGCCCCACATGGGTTTGCCCATGTAGGGCCACAGCCCACATGGGTGCTACATGGGCCCTAATTGGACAAAACCCATGTGGGCCACCACCATATAGGGCCCATGCAGGGCCCATGTGGGCTCTGGCCCTACATGGGCAAACCCATGTGGGGCCATCGTGGAACCCGCGGACAAACCCATATGGGACCCATATAGTCTGCCCTCCTTGTCCCCACATGGGGCCCACCTAGGCATGCTGGCTGGGCTGTTAACCAACATATCTAATACAGCCTCAATGCATCAGTAGATCCAGACCAGTTTTCCCAGCAGCCCAGCAGCAGGATGCAGCATCCACCACCTTGACCCGAACATTTTTTGATCTTTTATTCTAAACTTCCTAGTGAAGCAAGTAGAATTTGTTCTCTTTGGACAAAAATAATAATAATTAAATAAAACTTAGCAATGGGTTTCCACCAGGCTGTGCGTTCAGTCCACAACAAAACATTACGTTTTGGATCTTATTAGCTAGCTGCAAAACAGAAATTGAAATTTCTATAACTTATTTAACAGATTTTTCATTGTGCCCTTGACGTTTCTGTTCACCAGTTAAATCAGTGTTTTGTCAACTATCTATTTTGAGCAGCAAAAGTAGGATTACGTCCCTGATAGAGTCGATGGAAAAAAGTAGATCAGCAGTCTTGGCTGACTTCTCTGTTCTCTTCCTCTCTGAGGAGAGCCTTTACTGTCATAGTCAGTCTACATGACTGACCTTTTCTGTCTGCACACAGACAGCGGCATAATAACTTATTAAATGCCAGCAATTACACAATATACTGGACTGATTGTGATTAGGGATAAACCAGGGAATGAGAGCCAGTGTCTGTTTAAAGAGATAAACAAATGTCTACTTTCTCCCTCTATGTGGATTGAGTTAGCAACGTTTCATACTTTCAATAATTAGAGATTGAGAAATTATTTAATTGACAAAGCGAGTTTGGTTGATAGCAGCATCCGCAGTTAAGTAACTTTTATTCTTCTAATTATCTGACTGTGTTATTTGGGCTTGTTTACAGACTACCTCTTGACAGATTAAACCTTGGTTGCTCCACAATGACAGTGTTGGCAGACAGACCTATTCTATTTATTCTGTCTACTGAGAGTGAGGTGAAGTTGTGCCTTTAACTAAACTCTGCCATCTGTCCAAAGTGCCAAATATACTTGTGTGTATTTCTGGATCTACCCTGACCTTTTCATGGCTTCTTCACCCAAAGTGTCTCAGAATACCTCTCATTAAAAGTAATAAGTTGTTTTCCTTTATCAGGATCAGATAGTGGCTGATGTTTAAGAGCGATTGGCATGACTAATTTTAAAACGGTTAAGTTTGAGACATTCACATGGGAATTTTTAGATGTGATCTGTTGTTTAGTTTTTTTTTTTGTTTTGTTTTATTGTTTTTAGATGTACTTTTATTAAACTCGCTGCAGCTTTTCTAGAACCATTCAAATATTATTTTCTTCAGCTTATTTACCACTTAATATGAAAACTCTGATGTGGGTTGTGGAACAACGTGTGCCAAGTTTTCAGGTACCACTCAGAAATCAAATTGAACTAAAATTGATAACTGATAATTTTTTTTTCCTAAAAACCTTCAAACATGTTCCTGTTTGTTCCAGTGGAATAACCAAAATTATTTCTTTTGCCTAAATACCATAATACACCGTCGATAAATATTGAATTAATATCATTTTATCTGTATTTTAGAGCATATATTGGGTACCGTATTCTGTTGTACGGCATTGGCAAACATAATTCAGCTGTTTGTAAAAGACCAAACAAGAATCCTGTGTTTTTATTCTAACCCACGGAAGCAATTAATTAAAAGCTTGTGTTTAAATACAACTAATTTGCCAGGCGGTGTTACGCATGTGCCTGTTCTACTGTGTTTCCAGTCAGTTACATAATGGCCTAATTGTTTTTATCGTAAGTCTTGGACATAGAAGCCAGATTACGACAAGGATTTCAACCCAAAGAGATTACCTCTAGATTTAAGCACCTTATTTAGTTCCAAGCAATGAAAATCAGCCATAAGCTTGTCTGTTGGGCACGTATATAAAGGCAGCCACCAGCCCGAGACCCGATCTGCTGCAGAGTGAACACATCCACACCCAGAACTTTGATTTTTAATCTCGACTGCTACTCTTAACCCAAACAGGTAAGACGCTGGATTTGGATTTTAACATTAGTTGCCTCTTTACTAGTTAAATTGTTGCTTTTGAGTTGCATCTGTGCCTTCTGCACTCTAGCGAGAAACTGTGGGAAAATTGCAGACCAAAGACAATCCTCACTGAATGTTGAACCTTATTTGATATTAGAACAGAGAGTTCAGACTGGATTTAAATGTTGCATTAGAGGTTTTGTGTATTTTGTTTAAAATTACTCCAAATGGTAAAAAAAAAAAAAAATAATAATTTTTTTCATAAACACACGTTTCATTACAGAATGGGATCCTTTAAGCTGGCCCTGCTGCTGGTCTTTGTGTCCTGCGTTGAACGCAGTTTGTCTGCCTCCTGCATTGTAGATAGTTTCTCAGTCAAAGAAGACTTTGATCCAAAGAGAGTGAGTACAAAAAACAAAACCCGCATTGAGACGTGAATGTCAGGAGAAAAGAAAAGAAAAAAGACTAAATATTTCTGACTTCCCTTTTATGACAGTATGCTGGGAAGTGGTATGCACTGCAGAAGAAAGACCCAGAGGGGCTGTTCCTGCAGGACAACATCTCCGCCGAGTACACCATTGACGATGATGGCTCCATGACTGCCTCTTCCAGGGGACGGGTCACCCTGTTTGGGTAAGGAACCGAGTATTCATAAGAGGTTCTGCATCAGATACTGCTTTTTAACATGTTTTTCCCCTTCTTTAAGAACCGATGATGACCTGACCAGTGCAGGAAAAGATGTTCTTTTTCTTAGCCAGGTTTTAAAAAAACGTGTTCAGGACAGAAAGATTTAGGAGCAAAAGCGTGCTAAGCGTTAGTTATAAGCAGAGTTTTCACTCAATAATAAAGGATTAGGAAGAGATGTGATGAAAAAGTTTTTTTTTTTTTGCTTGTTTTGAAGATTTGTAGTAAATAGTTGTAAGCATTCAGAAAAGAGAAGCTAAAGAACTTTTCTTGCGTCATTGATCTGATTTTTGGTCTTGCAGCTTCTGGGTTGTCTGCGCCGACATGGCTGCTCAGTACTCTGTACCTGACCCTACCACCCCCGGCAAGATGTTCATGAACTACCAGGGCCTGGCCAGCTACCTCTCAAGCGGAGGTACGTTCAACGCCACTTCCCGTCACGCATTTGTGTTTTTACACTTCATTCCTACAAACATCGTACTTTTCTGTCAAACTAGGCGACAACTACTGGGTGATCGACACCGACTATGACAACTACGCCATCACCTACGCCTGCCGCTCCCTGAAAGACGACGGCAGCTGCGAGGACGGCTACGCCCTGGTGTTCTCCAGGAACCCCCGGGGCCTGCCTCCAGCGATTCAGCGCGTCGTCCGTCAGAAACAGGAGGAAATCTGCATGGCCGGACAGTTCCAGCCCGTCCTGCAGTCTGGGGCCTGCTGAGCAGAATCAAAGAAACGGGGAAGGAGAAGCAAGTGCCAGTCAGATGCTGACTTTGTGGATAGAGAGCAAGCAGAGGGAAAAACCTGAGAGCATGTGTGCGTGTGTGTGTGTGTATGTGTGTGTGTTTGTGTGTGTGTGGTTAATCTATGACAGTGGTGGAGTTGGAAAATGCAAAGAGATTGACAGAAGAAGAATATTTCTCTTCTTCTGCCTTTTATGAAATTTTCTTCGATCTCATCCTCCTCCTCACATATCCATGTATTATTTGTATGATGATTAGTATTTTGGCCAGATTTCTCTTGAAACAGAGATTTAATCTCAACGAGACATTCCTGGTTAAATAAAGGCTACATGCAGACATAAATACATACATACATACATGCATACATGCAAAAGAAAAATGTTACTTTGCAGTAATGTTTGTGAGTGAATGTGACAAAAAAAAATAAAGATTTTTTTTACACAAAAATGCTTCAAGATTTTATTTATTAATTAGAAATGTAAATGAATAAATAAAAAATAGTTTTAGAACAATCTGTTTGATAGAACTTGACCTTTGGTTTTGGTTGTTATTCATAATTAACCACATACATTTTGCTGTCAGATGTAGATGTTTATTTTTGACAAGAAATGAGATGGGCATCTCCAAAAAGATAATAAAAGAATGTAAAAGAAGGGTTATTATTGATAAAAATAAAAGAAAATGTATTTTCATTTCACTGAAAAAAAAGAATAAAAACAATATTGATTCCCTTCTCAATCATCAGAGGAAAAATGTTGGCAGTAGAGCACTTTGGGTTTGATAAATGCTGACTAGTTTTGTTTTTTTTTTCTTTGCATATTTTCATTAACGTTATGAATATTCACCTTCTGTGATGAACTCCAAGTCCATTAAGATGAAAGAACTCTTTGCAATCCCCCTAATTTTTTGCTCCTTCCACATATCGATGTATCAAAACTGTTTTGGTCCCTGCAAAAAATTGGCATTGCCTTCAGTAAGAAGTAAGTAAAACATTACTTTAATCTGACATCGGATAAGAATATGAACAATGTTCGGGTTAAAAGTTCTTAGTGAGATTTAGTCTTGCATCAAATAATGTGCTTACATTTTTATTCCTTTTTCTGTTCTCCTGGACACTGAAGCTCATCTTTGTTTACACAAAGACACCCAAAAACTTTCATTTTAAACAGGATTCTCTCACAATACATTCTTTAAAATATGCTTTTCTTCTACAGCTTTTGATTTCTGAGGCATTATAATCCAAAATTTGATGAGGAAGTTGACTACAATAAAAGAAGCTGTAGTGTTTTATACCAGCAGCGGTTGCTTTGGTTTAGGTTTTCTTTCATTCACAACCTGCCATTCCACATTTCACACACAGCCAGATTATGGCGCAGATAATCAGCGTGGTTCCTGAATTTACTTTCCACCTTGCTCACGTTGCAGCTAACTTTGTTTATCCACTCTGTACGTGTTGGGTCCACTTGTAAGAGGCTTTTTTGTTCATGTTTAGATTTTTTTTTTTTTTTTTTTTTTTTTCCCGGCTCTTGTGGGAGGCAAAAATTAAACACCCAGGCGGGGAAGGTGGGGGGGGGGGGG